>NW_027104706.1:124309-137969 GCF_000696795.3 Halyomorpha halys | reverse complement strand
GTGAAATGTACATTATTTTAATTAATTTAACATTCGAAAAAAATCTAAATACATTATACAAAATACTGAAATTCGTAAACTACAGAGATGAGTTAAGAGATGCTTCAGAGTGTCCGAGCTACATTCTTCGCTTATTTTTAGATGTCAGACTGCTGCATGCAGTGTCATCAGCTTTTGTCTTAAAATATATTACCAGATAATGTTAGCTCAACAGATATAAATTATAATCTCTCAAGGACAAAAGAAAACTCTTTGTTACTCAATTTATTTAAATATAGGACATTTCGGGTTTAAAACTGCAATAATATATAATTCAAAATAAATAAAAACTATAATAACATATAAAATTCTTTTAAAATAAAGGATTAAATAATGTTTCCTAACTGAAATTATTTGATTGAAAAATTTTGAAAATGCAATAAATACATAAAGATATACATACAGAATATATACATATATATAATGAAAATAATAATTACAAAAGAAAAATACTTTAGTTCATTTATACATCAGAATATATTAATTATAGCACTAAAAAAACTAATAGAACATCATTTAAAGTAGAGCAAATTTGCAAAAATATTAGACCAACTAGAGCTATTTATGTTCAAATAGTTCCCGAGATATAACTTTTTAAAAATTTCATAAAAATGTATTTAAAAAACAGTAATTAGTGGATTTATTATGAAAAATCTACATCTAAGGAACCATGACGTGCAGATGTTTATTAGCTCTCAAATTAAAGTTAATTTAAGGTACTATTAAGTAGTTTATGACGTTTATCTTGTAGGAGTAGTAGGTTTCATGATATTTGATAAAATTAATTGTTCTAACTAAAAAATCTAGTTGTTCCAACAACATTTTGATTTATGAAAAACTATTTCTCGGGAACTATTGAACGTAAAAACATTTAGGGCTCATATCTTAGAAAATTTATGCAACTTTAAATGATACTCCATTAGATTGTTGTTGGTAGATTCAAAGATATGAAGCCCAATTTTTTTTTTAACTTTAATGAAACATATTATTACAAGAGGAGAAAAAAGTCAGTTTTTTCAGCAGAAGTTTTAATTACTTTAATGAAAACTATGTATAATTACTAGTAAAAATTGATATGTCTGCTAAGAATAGGTAGGGAATTAAAATGGTGGCAGTTTTAAGAAATTGAAATTTCATTCGGAGCTCCATATCTTTGAATCTAACTATAGAACTAAAAAACCAATTGGACATATTGAAAGTAGAGTAAATTTGCTAAAATATTAGACCTAATTGAGCAATTAATGTTCTATTGAATTCCTGAGATATAGCTTTTCAAAATGCAACATTTCATAAAAAATGCACTGAAAACTCAGTATTTAGTGAATTTATTGTATGAAATCTTAATCTCATGAGACGAACAGATATCTATTAGCACTCAAATGAAAGATAGTTTGTGCTATGAAGTAGTTTATGACTTCTATCTTGTAGGAGTAGTAGATTTTATGATATTTGATAAAATAAATTAACAAAATGTTGATTTCTAGTCGTTCCAACATTTTTGATTTATGAAAAACTATAACTCAGAAACTATAGCATGTACAGATATCTGTCAATAATCAAATCAAAACTAGTTTAATGCACTCTAAAGTAGGTCAATACGTTTATCTTCGTAGGAGTAGTTTTTTAATATGAAATTTTGTCTAAAAAATTAGAAATGAATATATTTCAGAAAATATCATGAAAACTATTATTCCTATTACTACTACTAAAGTATTACTCCTACGAAGTTAAAAGTTGAAAACTGCTTTATAGTGCATTAAATTAGCTAATTTGAATTCTAATTGATATGGTTACGTCCCATGGTTTCTGAGATATAGATTTTCTACGATAAATTCACTAACTACAGATTTTTCAGTACATTTATGAAATTGTTTAAAAAAAAAAAAACTATCTTGGAAACTATTGAACGTAAATAGTTCTATTAAGGCTCATATTTTATTAAATTTTATATACTGTTAGGTTTTCTAGTGTTTGTAGTTAGAATTAACGATCTGGAGGTCCGCATGAAAATTTATTTTTTTTAAATTTTGAAACATATAAACCCCCTATCTGACTTATCAATTTTGATTAGTAATTATACATAGTTATCATTAAAGTAATACAAAATTTGGGTAAAAGAATAGAGTTTTTTCTTCCCTAGGGCTCTTGTGCGATGAGTTTTTACTGCGTGTTCCTGTTGTAACGATAAAGATGACTGTTTAGTTACGGTCTTTATTTGTCAACACAACAATATTTACACTTCACATAACTATTATTAACAGAAATATTCAGTTTTGATTTTACAACGAAAAAAAAACACCTGGTTTTGTCATTGTTAATTATCATTAATTGATCATATGGCGAGAGGTTTCAAATGGGTTTGCCACTAAAAAAAAATGTAAAATAATGAAACATTAAATATAAATATATTTAAAAGAAATATACTAAAGAAATAAAAATGTTGATAATAATTTCGACAGTGGCAAACCCATTTCAAACACTCTCTTTGCTAACGTCAACAATTGCCGCTGAAGACGTTAATCTTGCTACCACAAGTTCATGTACAGAAAATGATGGAATTAAATCAAATATGGAGTTAAATAAATTTTTTTTTTGTGATTTCAATCCCTCCTAAAGACACTGGACGCGACCCTGCTCTATAGTTCTCTTAGGATTCTTCTCAATACTTTAGAATGTAATTCAAAGTGAATGTGTATAAATTAGAGAAAGAATGGACGGAGATAATAGACAGTTGACAGAGATGTCAACAGACTTCTTATGTTCAGATGTATTCTTTTACATTCACTCCGTTGCTGATGGAACAAAAGCCTATTTTAAACGATAGTGACAATAGAAACAGTTATACTGGAAGATGAAAAGCGGTTTTAAATAGAGTTGAAATGGAAATGACAAGATCAAAGTGATTGGCTGTCGTTAGGAGAGGGGGAAACAAGTAATTTATTTATACTGTATATCCTTCTTAACGATGAGATATGGAAGCTTTGTAAAAGGAGATACCCCAGAGCACCAGTAGGTTTTTGGAACCTAACTCCAGTACTGGCTCAAGCGATGATATTGTACTGATAGCTCTAAAGAGGCCCTTCATACATCCTTGGATGAATGGAATGAGGAACTGAAGATGAAAGGTTTGCAAATGAATCCTAACAAAAGCAAAATTATGTGTGTCGGAAGAGAAAACGCAGAGCCTAGGGTTTTCTGTACTGGTGAACCCCTAGAAATTACGAATACTTATACGTCTCTAGGGACCATAATAAGTAAACATGGTAAAATAGACCAGAAGGTTCTAAATCGAGTGAAAAAGGCCAATGGAGTGTACCATCAGATTTCTAAAGCTCTTATAGGCAAGCAAGAAGTAAGCAGAGATGCCAAAATAGGGATATTTATATCCGTGTCCCTCCTAGTCCTAGTATGGATTAGAAAGCTGGATAGCCCTCGACATGGACGTAGGAAGAATAACGTCTGCAGAAGACTAGGAGAGACTGTGTCAGAAATGAAAGGATTCGGGAGGATCTGGATGTGAAATCAGTGCGAGACAGAATGCAAGAGCGGCAACTGAACAGTGTATGGACACCTTTGTAGGATGGATGATACCAGGAAAGCCAGGGGCCTGTTTCATAATAAAGTACACTAATACTATTAGTCTTGTCGATTTATCTTAATTCAATTACACAGGCTTGTACAATAGTAACTTATACTTTAGTATTTTTAAATTACTGTAATATCACTAATAGTCATGTCTATTATGAAAAGAATAAGTATTAGTATTATTACCAGACTATTTTCTACACTAGTACTATGAACTAATACTATTAGCTTTCATTATGAGTATTTGGAAGCAAGGGCGGCCGAAGGAAGTCGGCCTTGTGGCAGACCCAGGTGCATGTACTCTGAGTACATTGGAAAACTAGGGGCAGCAAGAGGATGCACCATCCTGGAGATGAGAAGACTAGCCAGGGACAGAGGCTGGTGGGCTAGATGGGCTGAGACTGCGACTCCATGCTTGACACACAGGAGTTAGAGGAAGAATAATAATTTAGAAACAGTTTTGATTTGAGAATATGATATCATTATACAGAGTTAAGTGGCCTAACGGAAAATATGCACTAAAGACCTCAAAACAAGAAAAACATTTCCTCTGAAGGTATGTCCGCAAACGCTTAAAGAGATATTCACATCTAAGGAAATTTTTTCTTGTTTTGAGGCCCTTAATTCATATTACGGACATTTTTATAATTTTAGCGCAGTCATTCTGAATTGTTTCAGTATAGTAACTAATATTGAAGAACAATGAGGGTTACTATATAAATATTATCCATATTTTATTTAGTATATCTTAGGTAATCAAATTATCTAAAATACTAAGAATAAATTAGCTAAATAAGACAAGTATTATCGATTCTACAGCGATGTTACCTGTTACCATTTAAACGAGGAGAAGATGGTTGGGGGTGTGGTCAAAATATAATGCAAATAAGTTTAAATAACTTATTTAATCATGCCAACGTTTCGGCCGAAACAATTTCTAGCCTTCATCACGGCTGAGAACAGAACAAAATAACAACCAATAGATACTGAACATAAAAAATAAAATATAAACAGAATGACATAAAGTAAATAATTGTACAAAATGGAATCAATTAAATCATATCATTAATTAAGTAATTAAATCACATTATTATTTAATTAAATAACACCATTAATTTCATCACTTAATTTAATTAATTCCATTTTGTACAATTATTTACTTTATGCCATTCTGCTTATATTTTCTGTATTCATTGGTTGTTATCTTGATCAGTTCTTAGCCCTGATGAAGGCTAGAAATTCTGGCCGAAACGTTGGCAGGATTAAATAGGTTATTTCTACTTATTTGCATTATATTTTGACCGCACCACCCAACCATCCCTTCGTATAAGTCATCTACGGTTAACTATCTCTCATCATTATGTTACCATTTAAAGTTACTGTCTTATCACTTCGTCTGTATATTAAGTTTCAATAGTGTACGATTAATGTATGTATATTCTCAAACATAGCAAAACATAGTCGGGTTTAAATTTATAATTATATATTTTTCATTATAATTACAATTTTAAATACTTTTTATTTTCTACATGTATTTACTGAATTAATTTTCATATGTAGAATTTCTCTTTCTTCCTTCCTGCATAATTTTAATGTTTACTATATATAATACTTTAGTAATACACTTTATTCTCATTCTGTTTTTATAATATTACAGAATGTATTTTGTTCAATGCTACTTATTAATTCATCGAATTCATTATGATAGTTATCTTGTTTGTTGTTCTTAGCCCTGCTGCAGGCCTGAAAATCTGGCCGAAACTTAGTTCTAATAAATAAATTTTAGTTTTTGTTTCACACCCCCAACCATCTTCTCCATGTATATATTCCATGTATGTATTTTATCATTATTATCATTCATGCGATTTTTCGTTGTTTTTAATTATCAATGAAACAAATTAAAACTGTTTTCATTAATTGTGCAAACAAAATAATGGGATCTAATCCTATGTTTTTTATAAATATTAATTTTTTTTATAGAAATAGGAAAGTTACTAAGGCTATAAGTAATACATTAACAAAACACTTACTCTCTCTATCGAATATTTTGGAATCTTCTCCTGAAACTTCATAATAAGTCCCGACGACAATCGTAAAGACAAACAAGGCTGAACACACGATCTAAAAAAAATACAAAAACAAATTATAAATACAAATGTTACACATAATTATACATTTTCAACGTATATTTCATTTTAAAAATAAAACAAAAATATAACATCAAGAACCATAGAGCGCAAGAAGTATCAATAGATCATCAATATAGAAAAAATGTAGATAAAATTAATTTAAAACATTTTTGTTATGTTCTGAATTTCCACTACCTTTTGTTTTTCAGAAACAATTTTCACTTATTTTATTTATTTGCTCTTAATTGTTTTTTTATTTATTTATTGATATTTACAACTGTATAAAAAATACAACAAGTAAATTTGATCATAATGACATAATGATATGATACAGGATGTAGAGAAACTACCCAGTAGTAGAACTCTAAAAACAGTTTACAATATAAGGTCACGAGGCCATCTTCTTTTCAGGCGCCTCGGTTAGAAACGAGTGGGTTTGGGTGGTTAGGGAGTTTATTATGGAAGGAATAATATCGGATTCGGGCCAGATCGGTTACATAAGGAACATTTAGGTCTTTAAGGATGGTTTTATTAGTAACAAAATAAGGAGCATTGAGGATTTTACGAAGGATTTCTTAATTGTAATTTTTATCAAATGCAAAAAGTTTATGTTGAAAATAAAATATATATCGTTTCTTAAGTTGTTCTAGGTATAACAACTTAAGAGATTACAACTAGTAAATTCAAAATGATTTTAATATCGTTAAAAAAAAAAAAAAATCAATTTATAGTTTTGAAAAAAAAATTCTGAAAACATTGAGTGAGTAAATCAATAAATTTTATAGTACTATACAAATTTTATTATTGTTTTTACTTTTACTTACCTACATATGGAACATAGGCTATGGGAAGTATTGCAATGCTATTGCATAAATATTTTAATTTAAAAAAAAATGCTAAATTTCTGTACGGAAGTTAGCAAAGAAATATAAACAACAAAAAGATTTAAATCACAGATATCTTTTAAATCGAGATAGACTTATTAAACATGGTTTTTTTTTTCATACAATATTATATGAAAATCCAGATTATTATTATGTATATATAATGTGTTAACCAAGATTATTTTCAATTACTTCCACTTTTACGTTTCTGAAACCTCTTATTCAACCAATCGAAGAGGATGTGGACAACAAAAATCAAACGAAATTTGTTTTTATAATAATTCAATAATTTCTGATTTAATACATTCAACAATATTTTTTCTTTTTCTATAATAAAATAAATAAATAAAAAAATTAAACATTGAATAGTACTGTAAAGAAATTAAGTTTAACTAAACGAGTAATGACAACTGACCATACCCCTACATATCCAATAAAAATACACCATATATTTTTGTATTTAATTCTTTCAAAATTTATATTTTGCAAAATACAGTAAGGCGCGATGCTACTAACTCTAAGGACCCGAGTTCGAATCCTGCTGGGCATTGAAACTGTTTTCTGTTACACTGTAGCCGTGAGTCAACTCCTGTGAGTTCTGGAGCCCTCCTGGGGTTCACCGTGCCTCTCAAATTGAGTACCCTTAGTGGGGTAAAAATCTGGCGCTCGAGCGTGATTCTGACCGAATCACCTCCTTGCACAACCGTTGGTCTAGTAACATTACTGAACCCCTGACCCTTCGTGAGTGGTTGCAGTACAGATTTAATTTAATTAAACTTCATAAACAAACATGTGGATTTTATTGGATATGCACTTGAGGGGGTAAGCTACATAATATGAGAATATGTACTTTTTTTTTTTTTTAATTCTGGGTTTGACCGCCATTAGCGCTGTTTTTCCGCGTTTGATCTTCCAGCGAACAGGTTCGTTTTTATTTTATTTCCCCTTTCTTTATTTTACTCTTTCCCCTTATTTTCTCCACTTTTATCCATTTTCCTTACCCGCGTTATAATTTGTGTACACTATACTTATAATTTGCCTCTTTATCATCTATTATTGTTACATATATTTTCTTCATCTCAATTTTCATTTTCTTTTCATATTTTAATTTTAAATTAATAATAACTAATATGTTCATACTTCTTTGCATTAGATAACTTAATTTTTTTTTTTTTTATTTCATTTCCTTAATTATGTTATTTTACCCACTTTTTCAATTACCTATGTATACATTTTATTTCATTTATATTACATTTTATTTTATTTCCCGCTTCTCTCATCACTTCATTTTATTAATTCTATTTTGTAAAATTATTCTGTTTATACTTTCTTTTTATTTTTTTTAATTTTTCAATACTTACTGTGGTTGTTATCTTGTTCTGTTTTTAGCCCTGAAGAAGGCTAGAAACTCTAGCCGAAACGTTGGCACATTAAAATAAGTTAATCGTACTTATTTGTGTTTTTCATTGACCGCACCCCCAACCATCTTCTCCTCATTCATCATCCACGGTCAACTATCTCTCATAATAATTGAGAATATGTACTGTGTAAAGTACTATCACACTAGACACAGCGTGATAGCTGGCGATATATATTATAGCGGTGAACCTACTATCACTTATAGATTTACTATTATTATACTACTGTCATAAAAGTACTATCGCACTAGGTTAGTCATAATTACAGTTTTATTTAATTTTATGTTCATTGCTCTTCAATATTTACTTTTTTTATTTGTAAAGAAGAAGAAAAAATATTCTTGTATCCATTAAATCAGAAATTATTTAATTACTATAAAATCCATTTTTCGGATCGTTTATGTTCCTGGCATTCCCTATATAGAGAATTCTTGAAAATAGGGTAAAAAAAGATTCATATACATTCATGTCGATATTTAACGAAGCCCTTATTAATTAAAGCAAGCGGTACTCATTAATATCATATAAAATAAAATATCTAATGTGTCTACTCACTGTTATGAAAAACGAATATGATTATGTTTTTTCCTAAAAAAAAAAGTTTTTTGGCCTACTTTTCCATAAGCCACTTTACGTTTTATAAATATACAAAATCCATTAGTATACAATAACCGAGAAAAAAAAGTATACTTTCTGAGTTACGAGCCAAAAACATTTAATTTTGTTCATAACTTTTATTCTAGCTGAAAAATCCTTGATTTCTGTATTTTTTAACCTAAAAATTTTTTTAAAAACATATATATGTATTATTTAAAAACAATTTTGATTCTTTAGCTCAACTTTATTCTATTTAAAACTTCCAACGTTTCGACCACTTAGGTCACTTTACTTTGTTTTCATTTTTTCTTTTAAAATTCTTAAAAATGCCGGCTAATTGCCTTTGTCCCATCTAATTTCTTCTATATAACTCTTTCCTAAATTTAAAAGTCTTACTAACCACTTTTCATTCTATCATTTACATTTGTAAATTCAATGTCAATTATCATACCTGCAAATGTAAATGATAGAAAGAAAAGTGGTTAGTAAAAGTTTTAAATTTAGGAAAGAGTTATATAAAAGAAATTAGATGGGACAGAGGCAATTAGCCGGCATTTTTAAGAATTTTAAAAGAAAAAATGAAAACAAAGTAAAGGTATCCTTGAAAATTATCTAAGTGGTCGAAACGTTGGAAGTTTTAAAAAGAATAAAGTTGAGAAAAAGGATCAAAATAGTTTTTAATTAAATAAACTAAACCACTCTCAAACAAATATATTAATAAAAATTAATCTAATATATATGTATATTAATAATGATTTAGCCGACCTGGGGGCTCAGTAACTCCGTAATCAATTGCGAATCGATTTATCTGGTAGAGATTGGTGACCCGGCAGCAAGACTACAGTAAACCCAAATACGGGATGTTGCGTCGCGAAGAAAAACACGGCCGAGATTTGTCGCACCGCCGCACGCTGGTGGAAAGAGTGAAAAAAAAACCTCAAAAATACAATGTGACTAATCCTGTTGATGAGTGTGATTTTTCAATTTGTTGGTGGTCACTCAAATAGCTATAAACGAATTCACCGTAATTGGTTCAATATATAGTACAAGAGCCCAGGAGGAGAAAAAAGGCAGTTATCTAACCCCAATTTTTTATTACTTTAATAAAAGCTATGTATAATTACTAGTCAAAATTGATGAGTCTGTCAAGTATTGGTAGGGGGAATAAAAAATGGCGGCTGTTTCAAAGCGATAAAAAAAATAATTTCTCATTCGGAGCTCTATATCTTAAAAAGTAGCAACAACACAAGAGAACGTCATTTAAAGAAGAGTAAATTTGCTAAAATATGAACCCTAATAGAGTTATTTACGTTAAATAGTTTTCGAGATATAGCTTTTTAAAAATCAGCATTTCATAAAATTGTATGGGACGTACTGAAAGATCAGTAGTTAGTGAATTTATTTTGAAAAATTTATATCTCAAAAACCATTTGAAAGATGTCTATTAGCACTCAAATTAAAGCTAGTTTAAAGAGCTATAAAGTAGTTTATCTTCGTAGGAGTTGTAGTATATATGAAATTCGCTAAAATATAATTATTTAATAGTTGTTCGGACAGATTTTCGTTTGCCAAATTTATATTCATATGCGAATATAATAAAAACTACTATCTCTACGAAGATAAGTGTCATACACTACTTTATAGTAAGTTAAATTTCCTTTATTTTGAGTGTTGGCAGACATATGTGCGTCTTATAGATCTAGAAATATATTTTTTTAAAAATCTAACAGTTTATACGAAAAACTAGAGATTTTAATCATAGATATAACATTTTGTGAGTTTATTTTGTCAGATATCATAAAAACTGTTACTCCTACAAAATTAAACGATATATACTTTTTTATAGTCCATTAAACTAGCTTTAATTTGAGTGCTAATGGACATTTGTACGTCACATAGTTACTGAGATATAGATTTCTCAAAATAAATTAACTAACTACTAATCTTTCAGTAGATTTTTAACAAATTTTGCTTTTTAAAAAGCTATATCCCGAGAACTATTGGACGTAAATAACTCTATTAGGGCTAATATGTCAGAAAATTTACTCTTCTTTAAATAATGTTCTTTTAGATTTTCTAGTGTTGTTGGTAGTTTTTAAGAGTTCCGAATGAAAAATTAATGTTTTTTTAAGGTTTTGAAACAGCCGCCATTTTTTATTTCCCCTATCTGTACTTGCCAGATTCATCTGTTTTGACTATTATTATAGTTTCCATTAAAGTAATAAAAAATTGGGGTGAGATAACTGCCTTTTTTTCTTCCCAGCTGTTGTACTATACTTGTTGTTATTTTATTTTATACTATCCAACCAAAAAATATTTGGACCAAGTCAATACTAACGAAGTTCGTGTACAAATTTTAAGTTATCAAAAGTAGGTTTATTTCTTGAAATATTTTTTCTAAATTTCTTTGGCCAATTTAATACTGAAAAAATTCGTTTTTGCACATCTTTGACAGGCCAAAATGATGATGATGATGCTTTATTGACCTTTGTCATGACACTATTTCCCCATGAAAGTGTATGGTACATATTGGAGCAACTTTTGTGAATGTTTCATTGACGTATTGAGATGAATGAAGTCAAGATTTAACCAAAATAACGTGGGAATAATAATCAAATTAACTACTATGAATCAGAATAAAATTCCATTTAATGAAAAATGAAGGTTTGTATTATCAAAACTGAAAGTATTATTAAAATTTAAAAAAAAAAAATAAATTCATCAGAATTAGATATTTTTATGGTTTTCATATTTTCTTGTTATCAATAAACTACTATATACTAATTTATTGTTATATTTCCATAAGGTTGTTATCTCTGTTTTGCTCTTTTCAGTCATGATGAAGATTTGAAATTCAGATGGAAAAATTGGCACAAATAAATAATTTATTATATATTTGTGCTTTTTTGCTAACAACACCCCAGATCATTTTCTCCTCATATTTATCATACGGACAATTTTTAACACCACATTTTAAATATTGTTAATTGCAATAAAACGCAAGAGTGAAAGTGGAAGACACACATTACAACTCTTAGAAACTGCTTACTGTCATCCATTTAGGTTGACGTTAGTCAGCAATTAAAGATAAAATTAAGACAACTTGTGTTATATTGTTCCGGCCTTGAGGGGCAGTTGAGTCTGCCTGCGCTTCAGCTCGGATCTCTTTGTAGTCAATGAACATTCTTGATTTACTTAGAACTTTCGCCAAACTTCTACAAATTTATATCGATTTTTTTTTAATCGAATTTAATAGCATGATGAAAAGCGATCATTAATGTAACAAAGTTGAGAAATATAATCAGTCGTACTGGCCAGAGATCTTCGAATACAAAAGTGGGAAACAGTGGACCAAACTCAAAAAACAGAAAAAAAAGAAGAGAAAAAGTGAGCTATTTTACTCAAAATTTGATTGCTTTAATAAAAACTATGTACAATTGCTAGTCAAAACCAATGAGTCTGCCACTACCAACAACACTAGAACACCTAATAGAAAAATATTTAAAGAAGAGTAAATTTGCTAAAATGTGAGCCCTAATTAAGATATCTATGTTCAATAGTTCCCGAATTATATATTTTTTAAATCCCAACATTTCATAAAAAAATCCCTGAAAAGGCAGGATTTTGTGAATTTATTGTAGGAGTTGTTCATCTGAAGAACCATAAGAGGTACATATGTCTATTAACACTAAAATTAAAGCTAGTTTAATGTACTATAAAGTAGTTTATGATGTTTATCTTTTTAGAGTTGTAGGTTTCATGATATTTGATGAAATTAATTGTTCTAACTAAAAAATCTAATTGTTCCAACAACATTTTTGATTTATGAAAAACTATTTCTCGGGAACTAATGAACGTAAACACCACAATAAGGGCTCATATCTTACCGAAATCACATAAATGATACTCTATTAGATTTTCTAGTGTTGTTGGTAGTTTCAAAGATATGAAGCCCAATTTTTTATTACTTTAATAATACCTTTCTCAAAATAAATCTACTTACTACTGATCTTTCAGTACATTTTTTAAAATTTTACTTTTTAAAAAGCTATATCTCGAATACCATTAGGGCTCATATTTTGGCAAATTTACTCTATTTAAATTATGTTTTCTCCGAATGAAAAATTATTTTTTTTTTTTAACGTTTTGAAACAGCCGTAATTTTTTATTCCACCTACCTATACATGGCAGATTCATCAATTTCGACTAGTGAATATACGTAGTTTTTATTAAATTAATGGAAAATTGGGATGAAATAACAACCTTTTTTTAGCCTGGACCTTGTACAACTAGTGTTTTCATGACAATTATTTGATTTTTAAATGATTTCTTGTAGTTTTGATAAAATTTCATAGTCACAATTTATAATCATATGTAAATATCGTAAATCTACTACCCCAAGAAGATAATCGTTATAGACTACTTTATAGTACATTAAACTATCTTTAATTTCATTGCTGGTTGACATCTTTACGTCTAATGGTTTCTGAGAATTAGTTTTCCCAAAATAAACTTACTAACTACTTAATGTAAAACTGCTCTATTAGGTCTCGTATTTTTAGCAAATTTATTCTTCTTTAAATAATGTTCTATTACGTTTTCTAGTATTGTTGTTAGTTTGATGAGATAGAGCTCCGAATAAAAAAATTTTTTTTTTATGTTTTGAAACAGCCGCCATTTTTTATCTTCCCTACCTATACTTGGCAGACTCATCAATGTTGACTAGTAATTATACATAGTTTTCGTTAAATTAATCGAAAATTATGGTGAAATAACAACCTTTTTTTTTTAGCCTGGCTCTTGCTTGTACTAGTGTTTTCATGACAATTATTTGATTTTATAATGATTACTTGTAATTTGGACAAAACTTCATATTCACAATTTATATTCATATGTAAATATTGTAAATCTATTACCCCAAGAAGATAATCGTTATAGACTACTTTATAGTACATTAAACTATCTTTAATTTCATTGCTGGTAGACATCTTTACGTCTAATGGTTTCT
>NW_027104706.1:123244-124194 GCF_000696795.3 Halyomorpha halys | reverse complement strand
ATTAGGTCTCGTATTTTTAGCAAATTTATTCTTCTTTAAATAATGTTCTATTACGTTTTCTAGTATTGTTGTTAGTTTGATGAGATAGAGCTCCAAATAAAAAATTTTTTTTTAATGTTTTGAAACAGTCGCCATTTTTTATCTTCCCTACCTATACTTGGCAGACTCATCAATTTTGACTAGTAATTATACATAGTTTTCATTAAATTAATCGAAAATTAGGGTGAAATAACAACCTTCTTTTTAGCCGGGCTCTTGTTTGTACTAATAGTGTTTTCATGACAATTATTTGATTTTTTAATGATTTCTTGTAATTTGGACAAAACTTCATATTCACAATTTATATTCATATGCAAATATCATAAAATTACTATCCCTACGAAGATAAAACGTTAGAGACTAATTTAGTGTAAATTAAACTATCTTTAATTTTATTGGTTGTATACATCTTTACGTCATATGGTTTCTGAGATCGTTTTTCATAAATATGACACAGGACGGATGCATGTAGACGATTGGGGACCATTCATTAATAAATATCGTATGGCAATTTTAGCTATTAGTTCTATAGTTACCCAACTCTGGTCTACGAATCTTTCTCTTTTATCGAGAAGCATTATTCCTATCTATTTCTTTCCCTTTAATTATAACGTAGTATATAGTTAGGGATGTCTTTTATACGAGACTATACTCCCTCCCCATAATCAGTATTTAAAAAAAAATAGTGAAAAAAAAAAATTGTTTACTAATTCTGTAGTAATTTATTTTTTCTTATTCTTCAGAAAGAGAGAGAGAGAGAGAGAGAGAGAGAGAGAGAGAGATTTTATTGTTCTTGATATTATTTACAATTTTACACTAAACCATGATGCTCTGAGACTACAGTGTCTCATTGAGCAATTCAAATTATTCACGTTTCTGGGTACAATATAAGTTTTTTTTAAAACAAGTAA
>NW_027104706.1:110697-122107 GCF_000696795.3 Halyomorpha halys | reverse complement strand
GCGTTACATGCTCATGAACGGGAACATCGAAAATGAACCTAACACATGCATTAAATGCCCTCTGAAGGGAAAAAAAATTAAAAAAAAAGTAGTGAAAAAAAATTGTTTACTAATTCTGTAGTAATTTATTTTTTCTTATTCTTCAGAAAGAGACAAATCGATGCGCATATAATAAATATGAAAAAAATATACACTTTCTGAGCTAAGTGCCAAAACTTTTTTTTGAACAGCCTTTATAACCTTCTCGAGAAAATCCCGTACAATTAATACGTATACGTATACGTGTACGTATCCCGTACAGTAATCCCCATCATATAAACGGTATGGCAGTGCATTAAGTACGAACAAAAAAATATTAATTTTTTGATATAAAATAGAAATAATTCCGCATTAAACCCTCTATAATTGTTTCATCCTTGGTTTATGTAACTATGATAGTTATCGGTGGTAGAGTGGAAAAGGTTGAGTTGTTATATGGAAGCGAATAACTGTGAGATATTTCGACTTGGGGTGTCCTTTTCCAGTTGAGTGGAAATCGGGAAATATAATAAGCGTCCAGTGTTGCGTGTCGTCCTTTGCCCACTGCCCTTCTCGTATTTATTTTTTCATATCTTCGGAAACCTTTCCGTGCGGTGATATAACCCGGGAGCTAATGATGCGAAGAGGTTTGCAAGCTAATAGCAAACCTAAGGGTACACCAAGGTTTCACCAAGGGTACACCAAGGTTCTCTTGTGACCGCAGAGCAGAGCTGGGGCGCACGGTGGTGACAGTACAAGAGGTCCAAGAGGAGAAAAAAGGCAGTTATCTCACCCCAATTTTTTATTAATTCAATGAAAACTATGTATAATTAATAGTCAAAATTGATGAGTCTACCAAGTATAGGTAGGAGAAATAAAAAATTACGGCTGTTCCAAAGCGATAAAAAAAACAACTAATTTTTCATTCGGAGCTCTATATCTTAAAAAATAGGAACAACACAAGAAAACTTAAGAGAACTCCATTTAAAGAAGATCAAATTTGCTAAAATATGAGCCCTAATAAAGTTATTTACGTTAAATAGTTCTCGAGATTGCTTTTTAAAAAGCAACATTTCATAAAAATGTTGTATGGGACGTACTGATAGATCAGTAGTTAGTGAATTTATTTTGGATTATTTATATCTCAAAAACCATTTGACAGATGTCTATTAGCACTCAAATTAAAGCTAGTTTAATGAGCTATAAAATAGTTTATGATGTTTATCTTCGTAGGAGTAATAGTTTACATGAAATTCGCTAAAATATATTGATTTATGAACAAACTTCGGACAAATTTTCATTTGTCAAATTTATATTCATATGTGAATATTATAAAAACTACTATTCCTACGAAGGTAAAGGTCATAAACTACTTTATAGTCCATTAAACTAGCTTTAATTTGAGTGCTAATAGACATATGTACGTCACATAGTTCCTGAGATATAGAATTCCCAAAATAAGTTAACTAACTACTTATCTTTTTTGGTTTTTAAAAAGCTATATCTCGAGAAATATTGGACGTAAATAGCTTTTTTAGCGCTAATATTTCAGCAAATTTACTCTTCTTTAAACAATGTTCTCTTACGTTTTCTAGTGTTAGTAGTTTTTAAGATATAGAGCTCCGAATAAAAATTCATTAAAGTAATCAAAAATTGGGGTGAGATAACTGCCTTTTTTTCTTCCCTACTCTTGTACTATGACACACTGCGTTTTTGTGCGCAAACCTCTAAATTGTTTAAATCTTCTGTAATTATCATAACACCATTGTATCATATACATCGTTTTCTTTCATGCATTTCATAATGTCGATATAATTTTTTTTTTTTTTCATTATTTTAGACACTACTTACATAACTTATTATTACACATATAATCTTTACACTTGCACTTGGGACTGGTTATTTATTGTTTAAATGAAATAAATTTTGGTTTAAAAAAAATTGACATTTCTTTATAAATCCGACGTTTCGGCAAATTCGGCCATCCTCAAGAATAACCTTAAATACACATTTATAAATCCAAACAAATCCCATCAAATCTACTTTACCCTTCCTCGTAAACCTGCCGACTGCCCTACAGTCTCTTTTAATAATGTTGATCTAATCCCTGTCGAACAGATCCGCTACCTTGGACTACATTTGGACAAACGACTAACCTGGAATCCTCACACAAGACTGAAAAGACAGGAAACTGCACGTCGATTTCGACTTTTACAGCACTTACTGGACAAACGGTCTAAACTTCCAATTCATTACAAAAGACTGATCTACGTGTCTGTAATAAGGCCAATCTGGACATACGGAGTTGAGCTTTGGGGCTACACTAAAACCTCTCGTATCCAATCATTGCAATCCAAAATCCTTCGTAAAATCCTCAATGCTCCTTACTTTCTCACAAATAAAATCCTACATAAAGACTTCAATGTTCCATATGTAACCGATCTACCCCGGACCAGATATCACTCATTCCATTATAAACTCCCTAGCCACCCCCACTAGTTTCTAACCTTGCTTCCTCTTCCATTCCTGACAATCCTCCGAGGCACCTGAAAAGAAGATGGTCACGAGACCAGCTAATGTAAATTAATTAAATAATTTGAGTTGTAAATTTATATTTAAGATTGGCCTTGAGGATGGCCGAAACGTTTGACTTATAAAGAAATAAAAAGTGTTTTGAGACTACAATTTATATTATTTAAATATTTTTTGAATACTTTAATAAAGACTATATACAATCAAATAAAAAATTGATGAGTCTACTAAGTATAGGTAGGGAGAATAAAAATGGCGGATGTTTTAAAAAGTTGATTAAAACTAATTTTTCATTCATTTTCATTTTTTTTCGGAGATTCATATCGTAACAACTAGCAACAAAACTAGAAAACCTAACAGAACATCATTTAATGTAGAGTAAATTTACTAAAATATCATTCCTAACAGAGCTGTTTATTGGTATCTATGTAAAGTTTCAACACTATATTATATCACCAACAGTCCAACGTTTCGGCCAATTTGGCCATCTTCAAGAACAATCTTAATACACTTTTAGAACCACATCAATATTTAAAAGAAAACTTTATGCAGGTTATTCTGCCCAGGTCATTAATTACAGTCCACAATTATCCTATTTTGTCAATTCTTCATATTAAATGAAAACTTTCGATCGATGTGATACATTGTGACCATATATCATAATAATATATACTACAATATTGTGATAAATTATAAAACAATGACAACAAATCATTTCAAGCACTGTCTGAAGTGGGCAGCTGGAAAAGATATACCGTGCCAACTATGTCTGAGACAAGAAACAGAGAAGTTTTTGTAGATGTCTCAGCAAAAAAATAAATAAAATAATAATAATAATAAAATAACGGACTTCTTTAAAAAAGATTAATCTTTTAAAACCTTAACAAACCGTAAAATTTCCAATAAAATAAATATAAATCAAATAATGAAAGATTGTTGATTGACCGTTTGGATTAATAAATGGAATATGGTCCGTGTGCGGTCAAATTAAACTCAAATAGTAAATTAGTGTACTAGTTTTATTTCAGCCAACGTTTCGTCCCACGTTGCAGGGCTGTTTTGATGGAAGTCAACTTTAACTCTGGCTTTGAAGTCCTTCAACGTGGGGCGAAAGGTTGGTTCAAATAAAACTAGTACACTAATTTACTATTTGTGTTTATTTTGACCGCACCCAGACCATTTTCTATTTATAAAAAAAATACATAAATAAACTTTTCACATTATAGTGACTTATTAATAGTGTTTAAATAAAATTAACTTAATCCTATTTTATTCTCTTAGCAATCTATATTTGTTTATAAGTCAAAGGTTTCGGTCAATTCGGCCAACTTCAAGAATAATCTTAAGCATAAATTTACAACTCACTTAATAATTTAAAAAGTTTGGAGGCAATTCCGCCAAGGTCATTAATTGCAATCAATTTATTCAATTATTTTTGTTACTCTTTAAATTAAATTTGAAAACTTTTATTTACAGATCAACTTAACACTATCAACTACTATCATATATTGTTATTGAGGTGAAGGAAAGACAATTTTTTGTGGAATAATTTTTGAATTTAAATTATAAAGTTTATATGAGATGGGATATTAGCCTGCAAAAGAGACAATTTTAGGAATAATGAGATCAAATATTAAGTCCATTGTCTCCTTAAGAATGGCTTAAAGGCCGAAACGTTGGGGATTTTAAAAAATAAATAGTTGAAAGATAAATCGCATCAATTGAAGTTTGTGAAGTAAGAAATATTTAAAAAATTGCAATCAATTTATTCAATTTATTTTGTTACTCCTTAAATTAAATTTGAAAACTTTTAATTACAGATCAACTTAAAACTACCCTTCCTACTTGTCACTTGTTAAGTTGATCTGTAATTAGAAGTTTTCAAATTTAAAATGAAGAGTGACAAAATAGGCTAAAATTTGGGTGAAATTAATGACCTCGGCAGAATAGCCTGCAAATAGTTTTTAATTATTAAAGTATTTTTTTTTTAAAATAATTTATTGATTGATATTTACAACTGTATACACATATGTACAACAAGTAAATTTGCTGTAGGTGACATAGTGACATGATAAAAACATGTGGAGAATCTACTCACTGAGAGAACTCCAATAACATTTCTAGAGGAGAAGATCTCGAGGCTATCTTCTTTTCAGACGCCTAGGAGGATTATTAGGTAATGAAGGAGAAGCCAGGTTAGAAAAAAGTGGATTTGGGTGGTTGAGAAGTTTATTATGGAAGGAAAGGTATCTGGTTCTGGCCAAATCGGCAACATATAGAACATTGAGGTCCTGATGGATGACTTGATTTGTGACAAAGTAAGGAGCATTAAGGATTTTACGAAGGATTTTGGACTGTAAGGATTGGATAAATTATTAATGTAAGTTGTAAAAGTGTATTCAAGTTTATTCTTGAGGATGACCGAATTGGCCGAAACGTCGGACTAATATTTATTTTATTTAAACACTAACTCGAATTCCATTTCCCATCAATTATATTTTCTTCCGCACCTTTCATTATATTTATTTCTTTAACTTTTTCTGTTTTTTAATTTTTTTATCATTTATTTTGTACAATCCTCTGTATAATATTATATTTCATCTATTTTTGTAATCAACCAAGCAATATCTACTTAATTTATCTTAATGTATATTTTAAAGTTTGTTTCTTTAATATTTTCATTTTATTTCAGTCTTAATTAAGGTTGATTTCTGTTTTTTTTGTTTTTTTAGCTCTGATGAAAACCTGAAATTCAGACCGAAATATCGGCACAAAAAATATGTTTTGGTTAATTTCTGTATGTTTTGCTCTTCGTCCCCCCCCCCCTTCCTCCTACCCGACCTTCTTCTCCTTATATTAATTAACGGTCAACCATAAACCATAATCAATTACTCGTTTTCTAGTAGTTTGGACAAAGTTTCAAATTCACAATTCATATTCATATGGAAATATCACTACTACCACTACGAAGATATACGTTATAGACTACTTTATAGTACATTTAACTATGTTTAATTTCATTGCTGGTAGAGATCTTTACGTCCAATGATTGCTAAGATATAGTTTATCATATATCAAACTTTTGTCCGAACAACAAGAAATCAATATTTTGTGAATTTATTTTTGAAAATATCATAATAAAAAATACTACTATGAAGACAGACGTTATAAACTACATTTTGTCATTTCAGATAAATAAATATCACAGGTTTAAAACTAGTAATAAATATTTTTACTTTGTACCAAGGGCAGCCAGTAAACAGAATTGAAATGAAGGTTCATTTGAGCCAGGAACCGATCCAAGACATTTTTTTTTTATATGACAGTTGATTTGTTGCATGGATCGTATATGGTGCCGTTTTCAAAGACATTCATTCATTGCCTTTAAGGAACTATTTTTTAACATCCCACAAGTGATTGTGGATCTTAGCATTGTCTCCTATAGATGGGATAAGCCTCTTTTCAATGACTTTTTTCTTTGGATTGGAATTTAAAGTAACTAGTAGTAACCAAATAAAAGAGAATCTCGGAATTTTCAAAAAGAGAATTCAACATAAATATAAATTGATGTTAGGATTATTTAATAAAACTTAACTTGAAACCTATACGTATAAAAATGATTAATATGCAAACCCTTTACAGAACACACTAACACTACAACATAGCCTAAACAATAGACAGCTATGGTGCACAAGATGGAAAATTTTTTTTTTTAATTTGAAATAATTAATGCTTAATAAGAGTTAAATCAAAATTGTTAGAACCGGTTTTGACAAAATCAGAACAATGTGGAGAATCTATTCTATTAAATGGCATTTCCGGTCATTCGATGTTATCGAAAAAGTTAAAAGTTTTGCGAAAAAGGTATGAAATCCCCTAGAATATATAATTTCAGTTTCGTACCACAGAAACAGACCATTTTACGAGAAATTATCATTTGGACTATGGGGACATGAGACCTGTCACACTATTTCAATGATCATAATTACTATATGATATTAGAGGCTACCGAATTGTACGTTTAATCAAAACCATTAGAATCGTTTCGGAGAAAATCATAAAAATTAAAATAATTTATATACAGTAGCATTTTCCATTATAACCACAAATCTGCTGTCACACGTTTGTGAGCTCACACATTGACACAGAGCATTTTGTGAGACTTGGTCATTTTTACTCAGTGGGACTCAAAACGCCTTTCTCTGTCGAAAATTTGAATTCGAAATTTTACGCGATCACAATAATTGCTGTTAGAATATATTTGTATTCTGGATTTTCTTGACTAGAAAGTTGTTTGGTTTTTATTTATTAAAATGATGAGATCAAAAAAACTTCCATTTATAATTTTATCAATATTCTATATTTTCTTTACGTTTCGGGTCTTCCCATATTCATGTACTAATGTTCCTCTTTATTAAGTGTATCTTTTTATTTTTGAAATTTTGTCATAACATAACATATGTTTAAAACAATGTCGTTCACAAATGAAGTAGAGTAGTGGACAGCAATGTGACTAAATGAAAATATTTCAAAAATAAATAGATGCACTTAGAAACTAAGGAACATTAGTGCATGAAGATGGAGACACCTAGACATGAAGATGGGGACACCTGGACATGAAGATGGAGACACCTAGACATGAAGATGGAGACACCTAGAACGTTGTTCCGTTTAAACGGGAGATTCGTAACCAATTATAATCATATAGCCACGATTGTAACACCAGCGCCCCATGTGGCCGAGAAAAAGGTGCTCACACTCACTAGCGAGCCTTGTCCAGAGGTGGTCTCCTTTCTTCACTTATATTCTGCAAATAAATCATGAGTGAGTAAGGACACTATCGAAGAGCCCTCCGGGAGCCTCCATGAGTGCATGGAGTAAGTCCACATCTTTCTCGAACACTGTTATGATTCATCCAGTTGTTGTAACAACGGTTATCTGTTCTAATCTAATTAGTAACATATGTTTGCACTCTTACCATTTCTGTAACATCTTGATATTTCTGTTCTATGTTTATTGTGAATAATAAAGCCTAATTCGCAAAGGTTTTACTACAAACACTATCATCTTCGATAGTCATCATCATCATTAAACCCTCATAATCATAATTATCATTATATTTAATTATCTATCTCTAACAATAAATGTTTTATTTCGGCCACCCTTCAAACCTGTAATAAATAACCATAAATTTAGTGTGCAACCATTCTCTCTTATTCAAAAAACTTATAAATAAAAAAGGATTTAGTGAATGACATAAATTCTTCCTTATTAAAAACAATAGTTTATTTCATATCATCAGCAACGTTTCGGGAGATTTCCCCCATCTTCAGGCTGCTAAAAAACAAATTCAATAAAATCATAAACATGTGCTTACAACAACACTCATATATCATATACACTCAAAGAACTATTTATAAATTATTTATTTGTTAACAAAAACCTATATATTACATATAATTTTCTCCTATTTGTCATTCTTGCTAATATATTACAATATTAATGTCATTTAATGAGTAAAACTTGCTAATGGTCATACATTTTAGGAGAATAATTACCTTTCTGAAGGTTATCTTCCAGTCTGATAACAACCATATAGACTATAAAATAATTTTCTCCTACCTCCATTATCACAAAGATGAACAATAAAATCTAAAATTAACAATTTTTCAAAAACCATTGATAATGAATGACATTAATATTGAAATATATTAGCAAGAATGACAAATAGGAGAAAATTATATGTAATATATAGGTTTTTGTTAACAAGTAAATAATTTAAAAATAGTTCTTTGTGTGTATATGATATATGAGTGTTGTTGTAAGCACATGTTTATGATTTTGTTGAATTTGTTTTTTAGCAGCCTGAAGATAGGGGAAATCTCCCGAAACGTTGCTGATGATATGAAATAAACTATTGTTTTTAATAAGGAAGAATTTATGTCATTCACTAAGTCCTTTTTAATTCCATAAGACTCTTCCAGTGAAAGGATTATTAAACTTATAAATAAAATATCTTTCTGTCACCTTATGCCTTATTTCATTCAATTAATTTAATACGGTCCACTACAAATTCAACCGGCGAATTAAGGAGTGCCTGGCATTTAGTTGAAGATGCACTTCATACAAACCCAGTACAAAAAAATATATAATATTTGTAATATTCCAAATGGGAGTTTTCTTCACCTCATCTTAATAAATAATATGTTCCATATTTAGGTAATGAGTATAAAAAATACATACAGGTACCTTGAATTAAAAATAAGAATTAAAGAGTAAAATAGGGAATTATGATCTTCTCACTGTTCTTACTATAACAATAAATGTAATATAAATAAATATGCCAACATGGATTTCGACACGATTCAAAACTAATCAAACTGGCGTACAAGGCACATATCAATCATTGCTTTAAATTAGAAGATCCCGTGGCCATTTTCTTTTCAGACGCCTCAGAGGATTATCAGGGATTGTTAAAGGCGAGAGATTAAAAATGGGTTTGGGTAGGAACAGATTTTGGAATGAGAAGGGGTATATCTATTTTTGGCTAAATCTGCAACGAATGGGAAGCAGAGATTTTTGAGGGATGAGTTTATTTTTGACGTAATATGGAGCATTAATTATTTAAGGGAGGATTTTGAATAATAAAGGTTGTATGTGAAAGGAATTAGGTTTGGTGGAGCTCCAAAGCTCAAATCCGTATGCCAATATAGGTTTGATTATTATAGTGTATAAGAGTTTTTGTAGTAAATGGGGAGGTTATCAAGTAGGTGTTTCAACACCTATATTAATCGGATTATACGAGCATTTTTTTTTTGTTTCAGTCTATTATGGGGATTCCAAGTAAGTATCTTGTCAAGATGGAGTCTTAAGTAGCGAATCTATTCAATAAGCTTTAGTGGTCTATTGAAAAAAGATACTAAAAGACAGGAGGGTAGTGGTTTACGACGAAGAGTAAAGGTGATCTGATGGGATTTGTCAGGATTTATTTTGATTCTCTAGTAATGGCATTCTTCAATGGATGTTATGTGTGACATTAGAGTTTGTGAAGCAGCAATAGGGTCATTGTTTACTCACAGTATACAAGTGTTATCAGCGTATCTTGTTAGGACTGTGTTAGGTTTGGGATATGGAATCGAGCAGGGGTGACCAACTTTGGTCGACCGACGTTCGCTCGCTTTATCACGGGTGAAATTCCGTGTCCCATGGACTAAGCGATTGTAGTAGGCAAAACTTACTAGCAATAGTTTAATGCATTATGGGAATTCTGACAGCCTGACACTAAGATGCAAAACAATACATTTTACTTCTGTATCTTGTCACAGAACGCAACTCGTGAAGCAGCAATTACGACTCGACTAACCGAAGAATACAGCATATATTTTAGTTAGCTTATATATTTAGTAGTGTCATACACTAGCTTATTTTCTTCTATAATAACAGTATTATTATAAATCAATATTATTTATGCTAGATAACCACGTTGAGTTTCAATGTTCCTTCTGTTTAAAATGCAAGTATCTTTTCTTTGTTACAAATTAAATTGTAATTCTTACCAATCTATTTACTTGATAAGTGAGCATTCTCGGCGACAGATCTCTAAATTGCGTTCTTCACACTGAGAGAAAAATTAGTGACAGTATTACAAATATAATAGGAATGATAATAATTCTATTTATATAAAGAAGTCAGTATTGTAAACCGTAATAAATATATTCTAACTTTAACATACTTCTTGTAAATTTGAATATATCTATATTAGATATAATAAAATCTAATTTTATTGCTGTCTTCGATCATAGTATGCAGTTTTGTTATTATTTCTCTCTGTAACGGAAACAATTACTGCAGTTCAGGAATTTTTGAATTTTCTAAGTAAATATAGAATTTAATATTTATTCTTTAAATTATGATAATTTTTTCATTCTAGTATGTCCAAGAACATAAGCAGTAAACCAAAAAAATCGGAAACTTATCATTTAAATGAAGAATGGGAACTCGATTATTTTTTTACAATGGTGAATAATAAGTGTTGTTTAATATTAGCTGGAATGCACCTTATACTGAAACATACTGTATAAACGTAGGATGCATTTCACACCCTTTCTTCCTTAGACTACGCCTATGACAAGTCGATCGCGACACGCTTTTAAGATAAAAAGTAAAATATACAGAAGCGTTGGCCACCATTGACGTTGATTTAGAGAAGGCTAGATTATCATTAGCTTTATAGGTTATATCAGAGAGGTAGGAAAGGAGCAAACTTTTCCACTCCGCACTCTCTGTACCACGCATGCCCCGGCCAGTTCGATGATAGTTTGAACCGTGTTGGAACGAGGCTGTCACTTACCAGTTCTCCGAACGCAATCAATTTCACACCTGTCTTGAGCGGGAAGATGCAACAGCAGGTGTCCAAGTATGGAACTCGGCTCTTGTCTTCGAACTGGTGGTCGTCTGTCATCGTGAAATCTGTAACACATAAAGGACCGTTATGAAAATAAAAATATGGAATAACATATGCATAATAATATAATGGAATAATATTAATACATTGACATAAATAAATAATTATATGACGTGATAAGACGGTAACTATAACTATAACATGCTCATATAAAATTTATTACGTCCAATTTTTCGGCCAATTCGACGATCCTGAAGGACAATATAAACATTTAACAGCTTATTATATAGGGTGTTTTTTTAAGCCCGATAGAACTTGAAATTGTAAAAAATAACACAAAAAATTAAATTGTAATCAAATTTTTTTTTTTATTCGAAAGATCAATACGTGACATTAACATTTGAAAATGATTTCGGGCATATGGGCACCGAGGCTGTTCTTGACGAAGCGCATTCT
>NW_027104706.1:107098-110462 GCF_000696795.3 Halyomorpha halys | reverse complement strand
GATCTTTCGAATAAAAAAAAAATTTTGATTACAATTTAATTTTTTGTGTTATTTTTTACAATTTCAAGTTCTATCGGGCTTAAAAAAAGACCCTATATATTCATTTGTAAAATTTTAAAAACAACATTATTATAATTAATGTACCATACCTTAAATATAAATTCACACCTCACATCAAAATTTAAAAAAGTAAATTTTTAAATTAAATAAATTTATTTTAAAAACAGAGAGGCTTTAATAATGGTGTTCAAAGCGCTATTTGAATCGATATATCGACATGGGATCAAAACATGCAAATCTACAAAATCGAACATTAAGAACAATAAGGCAACGCAATAATAAAACAGAAAATCTTAAAATTGTCGGTAATTTACTGCCTTCATTATATTATTTTTATAGAACTATATTAAAATGAATGGATAATAATTTATTTAGAAAATAAATAATATAACAAAAAATGTTAAAAAAAAAAAAAAAAATGAATTTATTGAACCACCCTTTAACAGTAGATTTGGTAAACGTAGCTTAAACTATATCGTACCATTTGTTACCAGCAGAACTAATAAATAAACATTTAACTAGGTACTTTGTTACTTCTATGATTCCCAATAATTGATTTCGATTCACCAAATGACACTTCGCTTTATAATTGTTAATACTGGTATGATTTATGTGATTTTTTCTTATTTTAGACAATTTCATTATCTGTGATATTGTCATATACATACTACATAAAATATGAACAATTTTTATATAATAGCCCTTATTGTGCTTCAATATTAGTACTATATTTAAACAGTTCAGACTGACTCACCTATCAAAGGGTTGTAAAAGATTTTTTAGGAGATGAACAAAGTTGATGTTCGTTTTCAGCACCTCAAGAAACTCCTGAATACAAATTTTCGAAAAAATCAGAAAATAAATTTTTTATCCCAATATTTCCTTCAATCTGACTTCAACCAATCTACACCATAACACTATTTAAACTTCGATATCAATACATAATTAGATGAACTGATAAGACGGTAACTATAGTAACATAAATGCTAACAGCTAACTGAAAATCGGACCAGCCTATAACCTACCCTGGAAAATCCTGAACATTTAGCACTAAGACAGTTTGCCAGTGCATAAAGTACCAACTAACAAATATTCATTTTCATTTTAATTATATTACTTCAATTTCTTGAGACAAGGTAATTATTTATTAAATAAAATAAAACTTGTATCCTTTTTTGTCTCAACACTTTTTATTTCAACAGTCCAACGTTTCGGCCATTTTAACCATCCTCAAGGACATCTTCAATTATAAATTCTTCCTCACATTAAATTTAGAATTTCTTTTGCAGGCTATTCTGCCCAGGTCATTTATTAATTATAAGTTAAAAACCTACTTTTTTATTTAAAATCATAAATATCTGATTCTTCTTATTTTAAAATTATCCACACAAAATCACTACTATATACACATTGTGTATATGTAATATAGTCGTGATTTTATATGGATAATTTTAAAATAAGAAGAATCAGATATTTATGATTTTGAATAAAAAAATAGGTTTTTAACTTATAATTAATAAATGACATGGGCAGAATAGCCTGCAAAAGAAATTCTAAATTTAATGTGAGGAAGAATTTATAATTGAAGATGTCCTTGAGGATGGTTAAAATGGCCGAAACGTTGGACTGAAATAAAAAGTGTTGAGACAAAAAATGATGCAAGTTTTGATTTATTTAATAAATTCATTTTCACTTTGAATATCAAAATTAAAAAGTTTCTTTCGCACATAAAGTGATTATTTTGACAAAAAAAAAAAAGGAAATAGTCTAAACTATACATACGTCCTTGCAACTTTTTTTCAACACGTGGTTTATTTATTTATCGATTGTATATTTTTTATGTATATTCCCTTTTTATTATTATATTTATTATTTTCTTAAGGTTCTTAGGATCCATCAATAAGACAACTATATTCTGGCAACATTTTACAACTTTATTGTTTCCATAGTCATGCAACTTTATTGTCTGAGATACCACCAGCAATGTAGAACACACTGAAATAGGCAATAGGCATGACTATGCGAACACTGAAGTTGTCTTATTGGCTGATCTTCAAGACACGCAAAAGTACATATTATTAACAGTCAAGAAAGTTATTTTATGTTTAATTATAAAGTGATATCATAATTTTCAATATTTACTTCTTTTTTTTTCAAACATATTTTTATTGTAAATGTAAAATATAAAATGTATAATATTTACTATTGGGATACCGACAACAGTACAAACTTTACATCTTAAATTTTGATAAAATAAACCGAAGGAGGAAAAAAAAACAAAACTTGAATTGAATTAAATTGAATTAAAACAATATACATAACATTGGATAGAATAAAATACATATCATTGGATAACATGAAATATATATCATTGCTTTTTGTTTACATTAATATGTTTTTTTTGTGTGTGTTTTTTACTGGTTGTGGTTTTTAATGTAATTTCCTAGTTTAGTAACTGGAGGGACAATGAGTTGGGGCAATACTGGAAGAAATTATGAGCTAGTTTATATGCAATCCTGTACGATGTCTATTTTTAATTCAGAGTGCATCTTAGATATTCTAGTGTAATATGCATAATTATTAATGATACTGAGACATTTATTATGAAATATTTATTTTTTTTACAAGTAAAACCCTAGCATAAGTTAAGATGGTTCTTAGTACAGCTTTATATATTATCAATTTATTTCTATATTTACTTTTCATATATTAACAAAAAAATATTGATTTTAAGAGGAATATAAAAATAATATTTAAGGTTTTATTAAATTATAATAAAAAATAAAAGTTTTGTGCTGTGTGCGCATAACAAAACTTTCACTTTTATACAGAAGACTAAATAAGGAGATTAAATTAATTTATAAAATTTGAAATTATAGAAAATAAATGAAAATGGCCTCAGACCATTTTAATAGATAACATGAAGGAAATTATTATGGAGGATTTTCACCTTCACCTCAGTAAATAATTACACAACTCTTTAACTACGAGCCAAAATTATTAAGTTTAAAATAAAAAATATATATACGAATTTGGTGAATGACACAATCTTTCTTGTTTAAATGTAACAATTAATTTCATATAAAACGAAGATGAATATATGATATAGTAGTAATGTTGTAAGCATATGTTTAAAATTTGTTGAATTTGGTTTCATAGCAACCTGAAGATGGGGGATAATCCCGAACGTTGTTGTTATTGTATATGAAAGAAATTGTTACAATTAAACAAGGAAATTATTTCATTCGCCAAATTCATATTAATTCTAGAAACTCTTCCAGTAGAAGATCATTAATTTTAAATA
>NW_027104706.1:106330-106913 GCF_000696795.3 Halyomorpha halys | reverse complement strand
TACATATAAATTATCATTCCTACTCACTTAAATATTTACACATTATAAATTGTCGAATGTTCCAGATAAGAAACAACAAATAGTTGCTTTTAACTAGATAGAAACGACTAATCTAGCACATTATGTAATTTACCATAAAATCAAGTCAATGTTTATCGACCGCAAACACATATCTTATTCGCTAATTTTAAAATGCTTAACTGGCTATTTTTCATTTCTCAATTTTGAATAAAAACAATTTTTAGCACTGTACTGAAAAAAGATTCGAGATACGCACATAGTATGATGACCCATTTTTAGTTCAAAACTTTTTTTTTTTTAAATTTATTTATTGATATTTACAACTGTACATAAATACTTTCAGTAAATTTGAGGAAATCATAATGGTATGGTACAAGCATGTAGAGAAACTACTCATTGGTAGCACTCTAAAAACATTTTTACAATATAAGGTCTCGAGACCATCTTCTTTTTAGACACCTCGGAGGAGTTCAAAACCTAAAAAATTATTTTTTTAATTATATTATTTCAAAATTTTTCGAGACCAGGTAATTATTTATTAAATAAAATAAAACTTGTATCC
>NW_027104706.1:93212-105402 GCF_000696795.3 Halyomorpha halys | reverse complement strand
AACGTAGGACAAATAAATAAATATATAGTGTTGAGACTATTTTGGATATTAAATTAATTAATTGATAATTATTTTTTTAGTTTTGTCAATTTTCCAAAGAACTTACGATTTGCTGATACGATCAGCTACTAGCTGAAAATGCAGTAACTAAAAAAATCAGAGCCGTTGTTCAAAATTTAAGACTATAAATTAAGCGTTAATGCTAAAACTTACTGATGGGATATGAAGAGTGTGAGCGAGGCCTGTCATGACAGAGGAGTACATGGCACCTACGAACTGCCGCAGTAGTTACATGACCCTAAGATAAATGCCGTATCTCTACCACTCTCTGATAGTCCTACTATCACACTTACGTTACCCAAACTTATTATCGACAGTAAAGCTATTATACAACACATTACTTCATCAAAATAATAGCAGTATGGTAAGAGCCATCTTTGCCCTATGTACCAAGGGCCCACTATACGCGAGGCTCTTTAATTCCTGTGGTTGATACGTTGAAATGAACTGAGAAGTGGGATTACTTCAAAATACATCAAAGAACTAAACTTTTAACAAGTAATTAATAATTTAAAAACTTTGTAGATCTTTGGCTACCTGAATCGGCCAACAAAAACAACAAACTAGCAGTAACATCCCAGACGGTACCCACTACCACCACCATAAATAGGTGATTTTAGTTTCGGGCGACTTTTCCCTTATGACCTTGGTTGTTCACGCACACAGGCCTTTTTACAAAACTCAGGGACCTCAAAACGTATATTTACGTCGAAAACTAGAATTAGAAAAGGTTCACTTTCGCAATACTTTCCGTTAATATGTATATTCCATATACAGGTAAATGTTATTTTTGTTTAAATGTGTGTCTGTATTTCAATTTCTCATAAATTTTTAATTATTACACACTAAGTTTTAATAGATTGACTTAGTTTATTTATTGCATTCACTTATTTAGTTATGTACTCAAACATTTACTTTTGTGAATTTATTTTTCTCCTAGTTTGTATTTGAGAATTATTTTTTATATAAAAAAAAAGTTAAATGATTGGATCTTTCTTATTATAAGTACATTAGATTTTGTTTAGTTTTTTGTTCTTTTAACTTTTTTAATATTCCTAAAATCAATAGCATTTTTATACTATAATACATTGTTATACTATATATATTTTCATACCTATAATAGCAATAACATTTTTCAATAATAACTCCACTTTAATACATATAGTATGTGGTTTCGCATGGAGTGCGGACTATTTCTAAATAAAATCCTCTTGCGTAAGGATAGATAGGAGAAAAAGAAATATAGGATCTCTAGACACCGGTTAAATGAAGAACACTTTGTAGGTTTTATTTTTTAATTTGAGAACCATAAATATATAAAAATCTCTCAGCGGATTCCACGCCTTGTTAACATTAACTTACTTTTTACCAAAAATGGGTTTACACCGCTTTCATTTCTTACCACAGTGTGATGCAAATTCTGTGAAACTGCCTCATTTATTTAAAAAAAAAAAACAACGTTGGTTTGAGTTATACAAAGTAAATATTCTATTAATTATTGGAGAAGTTTGTCGGGGGATGCAGTCAGTAAAGAACAACATAAATAAACAAAACCATATTTATTTATTTAATGTCGACGTTTCGACCTGAGTTTCAGGTCTTCATCAGGGCTATAGAATAAAAGAGATAGAACAAAAGAGATCTATCTCTTTTGTTCTATTGCCCTGATGAAGACCTGAAACTCAGGTCGAAACGTCGGCATAAAATAAATAAATATGTTTTTTTTTGTTTTTATGTTGTTCTTTACTGACCGCACCCCCGACAAATTTCTCCAATCATTAATCTACGGACAACTATCTACACCTCATTAAATATTCTATTATTATTGATATCTCTATGTATTGAAACGTAGTTATCTCGTTCAATCCAGAAGTAATCGATAACTAATCAATTTGATCGGTCCGTTCAAGAACGAAGTTTTGTCAGTATGGATTATTTTGTTATTGAGATAATTGAACCTTTTTTTAGTGGAAATAAAATTAAGAAATAGTTTTAGCTTCTTGTTTTCATTTCTTGGCTCAGATATCAAGTTACAATTGGTGTTAGAAGTGAGAATTAATAATCACAATTACCTCAATAACAAAAATACTGTACTCGTAATATTTTTCCACACTGACATCGCTTTCGAACGAACCGATCAAATCGATCGGTTATCGATTGTTTCTCAGCCAAATGAGATAACTTCGTTACAGTATTTTTAGGCGACTAGATTACAGTTATTTATAGGTTTATATGGGACTGTTAGGATTTGATTGCACTGAACATCTGCTGCCGTAACCTCGAAATGGCTGTTCATATTAGTATCTTCTTATCAGCTCTACTTCAACATTCAGATGATTTCATGATATTTTTACTTTTATTATGGCTGCACAGGAGAAGAGCTGGAGAGATATGAACAGTTGGAAACCCTCTGTGGTAGCCTTACATATCTGACTCAAGCAGAGAATTATAGTAAGTAGGTTGGTCGATGAACGATATATCACAATCGCACAAGAGATCGTAACACAAAAAATATTAGAAGGCAATACTTACCACCACACAAAAATAGCGTATTTTTTTTTTCGTACCCTTGGTTTTTATTTTAATATTTATTTATTGCTAGTTACAACTGTGCATTATAAAACATTTAGTAAATCTGATCTCAGTTAAATTGGAGTGTTACAGGCGTGTTGAGAAACTACCCATTGGTAGCACTCAAATGATGTTTTACATTGGTAGGTGTCGTGGCCATCTTCTTTTCAGGCGCCTCGGATGATTGTCAGGAATGGAGGAAGGTTAGAAACTAGTGGGTTTGGGAGGTTAGGGAGTACATAATGGAAGGAGTGATATCTGGTCCAGGGTTTCATATGGAACTTGAGGTCTTTATGTAATAATATAAGGAGCATTGAGGATTTTACAAAGGATTTTGGATTGCAATGATTGAATACGAGAGAAATTCGAAGGTTTAGTGGACCCCAAAGCTCAACTCCGTATGTCTGGATTGGCCTTATTACAGTCATGTAGATCAGTCTTTTGTAATGTGTTGGAAGTTTAGACCGTTTGTCCAGTAAGTGCTGTAAAAGACGTATTCGACATGCAGTTTCCTGTCTTTTCAGTCTTGTGTGAGGATTCTAGGTCGTTTGTCCAGATGTAGTCCAAGGTAGCGGATCTGTTCGACAGGGGTAAGATCAACATTATTAAAGGAGACTGTAGGGCAGTCGGTAGGTTTACGACGAAGGGTAAAGTTGATTTGATGGAATTTCTTTTAATCCTCCAATTATGACACCATTCTTCTAATGCAAGAGAGGTATTATAGATGCTTTTACTGAGTCTTCTCCCTTAGATTGCCTTGTGGCTTTATAAGGCGTTGATATGAGTCCAGCTAAGGTGGTGTAGTCTAGCATAACCAAAAGCTACGCCATGGAATTAATGGAACATGAAGGTACTGTTCCGATGGTTAGGCACAAAAACACTTTTTTTTCGTACCCTTTTGTGAAAATACAAATAATAGTTAAGTACGATATAATGTGAATAAGAGAAATGCTTCCTTCTGTTACCCGAAGGTATTTTAAGGGCTATAGGTGATTACACTGTATGCGGAGAGGTGCAAAAAAAAAACACCCTTTTTTTACCTCTTTTATTGAAAATATATATATAACAATATTAATATATACCTGATTATATAAACATGTAACTGTTTCCCTTCCACAAAAACACCTTTTTTTTTTTCGTACCCTCCTGAAAAGATTTAGATATAGATTATTTAGTACGTACATATAGGAGGTATGCTTTATGTATAGCTGGGTATGAAGGATACCTTGGATTGCCTTTTGGCATTATAAGGTTAGGTGAGGTGCCCAATGAATGCTGTAAACCTTACGCCGATTTAGCAACGGTCCTATATCACTTTCGAAACATTTAATTAAATCGGTAAGAGGAGAATCAAGTTAGTTTAATCTAGCAATATTTAAAAATTAATTAAATTAAAAAAAACGTCACTCCCGCCCTCTGTGGTAGCCTTACTTATCTCAAGGTTGGAACAGATAGTTATAGTATGTTGGTCGATGTACGACATATCACAATCTCACAAGGGGAGATTACACACAAAAAATATTACCCACCCACACTAAAATTTGGATTTACAGAAGGTCCTATATCTCTGTTAAAACATTTATTTAAATCAGTAAAAGTGCCTGAAATTATATTTATATTGGAAATTAAACTTTTTCATATATGAAATTGTGTTCGAACAATTGGAAACATTTTTTTTTTTAATATCTTTATTGAAATTTCCAAGAAACAACTGTTCTTATATTTAAAACAATTCTCAGGCCACTGCTGATGTACGGCTGTGAAGTCTGGGGAGGGGTATCCTTCACGAAAAGGAAAAACTACAATCTTTTTAAAATAAAGTCCTAAGAATCACAGTTAATGCTACGTGGTTCATAAGAAATAGCCAATTGCATCGCGAATTACAAATGGAGTCAATAGAGGATTACATCAAAAAACGGTTCATGAAGTTCCACTCCCAGGTGCCGACAATTAAAGGAGCAGTGACCTACAACCTGGGAAACCCAACCTCAACCGGAAGACTGAAGCCCAGACTGCTGCAGGACATTCTTTTATAAATTTTAAATATAAAATTAATTCACAGTCACACTACCTCTATTTACTTATTATTATTATTCATTTTATTTATGCATTGTTATTTTTTTTCTCTTTTCTTCTCTCTTCCCTTTTTCAAATTAACTTGTTTCTTTTTTTTATTAAAAGACAATTGTTCGTTTTATTTAAGAGTACCAATATCATTATTTTTGTTATTAATTTTGCTTTCCTCTTTTATTAAGAAGCATTATTCTTATCTATTTATTTTATTTTTTTTTTTATTTTAATAAGAAAATTTTATATAGTTAGGAGTGTCATTTGTATGACTATACCCTCTCATGATCAACTGTTAAAAAATATATATAATATAAGTTATATCAACCATGTAAGGCCCACCAGGCCGATCTGGTATAAAAATAAAATAATACTAATATAATAAATTTCCAACTTTACATTGTAATACATTCAGTAAATTTGATCTCAGTTATAATGGAGTGATACAGGCGTGTAGAGAAAGTACCCATTGGTAGCACTCTATGAATAATTTACATTAGCAAATATCATGAAAACTACTACTCCTACGAAGATGCGTGTAATTAACAACTTTATAGTGCATTAAACTAACTTTAATTTGACGTTTAATTTAATAACGTTTATTTTCGTAGGAGTAGTATTTTTTTAATATATTTGCCGAATTATATATATGATGATTTCTAGTTATTCAGACAAAATTTTTGATTATGAAAAACTATTCGTGAGATTTTGGATGTACAAAAAGCTGCCAACGATCAAATTAAAGATAGTTTATTGTGCTGTGAAGTAGTTTATAACATTTATCAACATAGGCGTAGTATTTTTTATAATATGAATTTTGTATATGAAATCTTTTTGGAACACCTAAAAATCAATTTATTTTCAAATAACCTTTCATAAAGACCTAAATGTTCCTTATGTAACCGATCTAGCCCGAAGCAGATATCACTCCTTCCATTATAAACTCCCTAACCAACCATACCCACTAGTTTCTAATCTTGCTTCCTCTTCCATTCCCGACGATCCTCCAAGGAAGCTGAAAATAAGAAGGCCTCGTGACCTTATATTGTAAAATGTTTTTAGAGTTCTACTACTGGGTAGTTTCTCTGCATGCTGTGTCATATCATTATGATCTTACTTCAAATTTGCTTGTTGTATTTTATATACAGTTGTAAATGTCAATAAATAAAATTAAATTAAAAAAAATATTTTTCAAATATCATGAAAGCTGCAACTACGAAGATAAGTGGCATAATATACTTTATAGTCCATTAAACTAGCTTTAATTTGAGTACTACTAAATATCTGTACGTCTAATGGTTCCTGGCATATAGTTTTTCCAAAAAAAAAAAATCACTAATTACTGATTTTTCGTTATGAAATGTAGTTTTTTTTAACAAACTTAATTTATTGAACGTACATAGCTGTATTAGGGCTCATATTTTAGAAAACATTTTCTACGTTAAACGATGTTTAATAATATATAATATCCAAGCTAAGTCTTCGGCAAACCCGAGAATTTTGAAGGACAATCTTAAATATAAATTTACTCTTTACATCCAATAATTTAAAAATATTTTGCAGGCTATTCTGCCCAGGTCGTTAATTGCAGTCAAATTACCTTATTTCGTCACTTTCCCATTAAATTTGAAAAGTTTTAATAACAGATTAACTTATTAGATAATAAGAAATATCACTGTCTGAAGGAAGAGACAGTAAAATAGTATTAAGTTAATATATAATTAAAAGTTACCAAGTTCAATGGAAAAGTGACAAAATAAATAATTAAACATGAGCTAAGGAAAGCTTAATTAATATTCTTCCCTATTATTTTATTGTATCATAGGGTGATTTGACTGAAATTAATGATTAATGGGCAGAATAGTCTGAAAACTTTTTTTAAATTGTCGAATGCTTCTCAACCACCCAAATCCACTTTTTTCTAACCTGGCTTCTCTTTCATTACCTAATAATCCTTCTAGGCGTCTGAAAAGAAGATGGCCTCGAGATCTTCTCCTCTAGAAATGTTATTGGAGTTCTATCAGTGGGTAGATTCTCCACATGTTTGTATAATGTCACTGTATACATCGGGACCTGCTCGTGTTATACTGCAGGTGTCCCGAGTGTAATTTTATGTTTGAAATTAATGTGGAAAAGGGGGGCTGAAAATGTGAGACACTTTATGCTCATGAACATGCATATATTTATTTTAATTAATGATTCATTCCCTGGAGGGGCAGTAATGATTAGTGTGTTAGACGTAAAAATTATTTATATGTGATAATATAAAACATAGCATTGGGGTGGTCTCATAGCTTATCTGATTGAATGACGTTTTCGCCGACGCGGTGACGTCCTCCAGGCCGCTTTCCTCGTCAAGGTGTGAGGTGGGCGAAAATGGTGAAAATCATGTGTCTCGCCCGATGTCTGAAAAAACGTCCTCGTTCTTCAAGGGCTGGCCAGCGTGTCCTGGAGCCTGGCGCGATGGTAGGGGTAGGCCAGGTCCCGGCTTGCATAATGCTTAGGCTGGGGCGGCATTGCAGTCGCAGCGTCTTCGGGGTCTTCCGGTGTTCGCGGCAAGGGGGGCATCAGAAAATGAGACCCCCGACCCCGACTTTATATAAATCAAAAAAAGAACGAAAAAATCGGATTACTTAAATCCGACAGTCACTATGTCACCTACAGCAAATTTACTTGTTGTATATATGTGTATACAGTTGTAAATAACAATTAATAAAGTATTTAAAAAAAAAAAATTGTTTAATGTGAGCTGTACATTTTTTTTTTAATATTGTCCTTCAGGATGGCCGAATAAGCCGAAACGTTCGACTTTTAAAGAAATAATAAAGAGTGTTTTGAACCTTAATTTGGATAAAAATTATTTTATTTAAACAATTGAATAATTACCTTTCTAAGACGAATAGTGCATTAAGAACCACCTGATCCCACTATTTCTAATGTTCAATACCCAATTTGGTAATTATTCACCAAGGGAAGATGAGATTATATTAAAAAAAAAAAATAAATAAATAAATTTATAAACAACGCGAATTTGGTAAATTTTAAAAGAATTTCCTCTATTTCTGTTCCAATCAAAAATAACCAAACCTATCTCCACCAGGAAGGGGGGTGCCATAATCCTGCTAAGAACAAATGGTGCTAAGGGGGGGGATTAGGTAAAATATTATGTCAAATAGTTCCTAAGATATCTCACTGTCATATACCACCAAATGAAAAATTAATTTTAAAAAAAAATTGTTTTCATGCTTTTTTTATTATATTATGTAAACGTCTGATCAGGGATTTATTAGTATGCTTTGTAATGTAACAGCCCGATGTATTTAGGTAGCATGGATGAATCATTTCTCTCTTTCTCTCTTTTAAATAACCACCATTTTTTATTCTACATACTTATACTTGGCAGACTCATCAATTTTTTACTAGTAATTATGCATATTTTTCGATGAAGTAACCAAAAAATGAGATGACATAACTGACTTTTTTCTCCTCTAGGGCTCTTGTACTAATAGGTTTTAAGTTCAATCGCATTCGATTCAGAGGTTTACTCACTGTTAAGTAGATAACTGTTTATTTTTATCATTTATCCCTTATGGAAGTATCTGTTATTGTTCCATTATGTTGAATTCTTTATTAAAGGCAATCTAGCTAGCAATAACATTTATTTACAGTAACTAGTTAATTGCAATTAACTAATTACAGCAAATATATGTTATGGAATTATCTGTTATTGCTACTTTATATTGAATTCGTTATTAAAGGCAATCAAGCTGGCAATAATATATACTTACTGTAACTAGTTAATTGCAATACAATTACAAGATTGGTGATAAAATAGATACCTAACCTTTAACACCCACTCTCAATTTAGCGGAATGTATTTATAGACTTTAAATAAAGTAATAAATGGAAAAGTAATTAACTAAGAATTGTTAAGTCTTAAAGCTCATTGACGATTGATGTTAGATGATTCTCATTGATGTTAGCAAGTTCCACAAATAATTAATATTAAAAAATCTACCAACAATAATTAATCAAAAGGCTGCATTTTATGTAACATTTTTGTTTGTTACCGTTTTGATAGGTTAGTTGTTCGTAGTTCGTATTATTTACAACTGTATAAAAAAAAGTAAATTTGCTGTAGGTGATATAATAATATAATACAAACATTTGGAGAATCTACTCATTGATAGAACTCATCAATAACATTTATAGAGGAGAAGATCTCAAGGCCGTATTCTTTTCAGACGCCTAGAAGAATTATTAGGTAATGAAGGAGAAGCCAAGTTACAACCAAGTAGGTTTGGATGGTTGGGAAGTTTTTTCATGGAAGGATTGGTATCTGGTACTTGTCAAACCGGCAACATATGTAACATTGAGATTCTGATGGATGACTTGATTTGTGACAAAGTAAGCATTAAGGATTTTGGACTCGGGAGGAATCCGATGGTTTAGTGGAGCCCCAAAGCTCAACTCCGTATGTCCAGATAGGCCTTATAATAGTTATGTAGATCAGTCTTTTGAAATGGATTGGCAATTTATAGACCGATTGTCTAGTAAATTTTGTAATAGTCGGAATCTACAAGCAGTTTCCTGTCTTTTCAGTATTGTATGAGGATTCCATGTCAGCCGTTTGTCCAGATGTAGTCCTAAGAAACGGATCTGTTCGACAGGAATAAGTAGGGTATTATTAAAGGATACTGTGGACAGGAGGTCATGGATAAATGTGATTTGGTAGGATTATTAGAATTTATTTTAATCCTCCAGTTTCAGCACCATTCTTCAAGAATGGCGATGGGGGATTAGATGGAATGTCTTGACGTGTTTAAAGCTGTAATAAAGTGATGGATAAAATTAATGATCTGGAGTATTTTGGACGAAAATTTGCAAAGTTGCCGAGAGAATCCACAAGAAGCTCCTCAACATTTAATATATAACATGGACTTTAAATTAGGCTACTTACAATTCTATACTTATAATATTTAACATCTTAAAACTTTTGTAATTTAACATAATATTATCAATACTATTAATAATTTGTTATAAATGTAACTTTCTATGTACATCCTTTTAGCTTTATTATTCTTAGTAATGTTTCTATCTTGTTCCAATTGGCTCTGATAAAGCCTTCCAAACTGGGGCTAAAGATTAATTACCGATAAATAGGTTATCTTTTTTGCTATTCTGCAAACCATTTTTTTTTTTGCTTCAAATTCTTCTAATAATTTAAAAAGAAAAAAGACAAAACCTGGAGTTCTAGATTCGTAAAAACATACAGCGTCACAAAATTCCTATTTTTAACAGAGAAAAGAATTCACATATTTAAACCATCACATTTTATTACCCAACAAATTCTCCTGGCTACAGTCTATTTGTGTTAGTTGGATATTTAAAAAACACGGATGTTATAGAAATAGTTCTGACACGAGTGTCAGTTTAGTTAGTATAAAGTTGGAATTCAAAGTTATATTCCTATTAATTTCCATGATGCAGCATTCAATCCTATTATATTTTAATCTGCCTATATATATATATATATATATATACTTTGCTATTAACTGTTGTTGGGCATCTCAAGTTGCCGTCTGACAGTTACGAACTGACATGACGCCATCTAGTTGCAGGTCAAGCAAACTTCATTTGTTCAAATATTTATTTCTTGTAAAAATTAATAACCATGTTATATATTGTACTATTCTTAAAAGTATTATTTGAATCATTAAAGATTACAACCGAATCCAATGAATGCTTTTTTTTTTGTCCCCCCCCCATGCCATTTCTGGTGTACAGGGTACGAGAGGATTGGGGTAGTGCGCTGGGGTTTGCGCATGTAACTGCTCCCAAAATCAACAATTTTTTTTTATTGTGCCGCAGCCTAGCGCTAATAGTACAAGAGCCGAGAAGAAAAAAAGGCAGTTATCGCACCCCAATTTTTGATTACTTTAATGAAAACTATGTATAATTACTAGTAAAAATTGATGAGTCTGCCAAGTATAGGTTGGGGGAATAAAAAATGGCGGCTGTTTCAAAATCTTAAAAAAACACATAATTTTTCATTCGGAGCTCTATATCTTAAAAACTACCAACAACACTTGAAAATCTAAGAGAACATTATTTAAAGGAGAGTAAATTTGCTGAAATATTAGCCTTAAAAGAGCTATTAACTTCCAGTAGTTCTCGAGATTTAGCCTTTTAAAAACCAAAATTTTGTAAAACTCTACTGAATACTATATCTCAGGAACTATGTGACGTTCTGATGTACTTTAGCACTCAAATTAAAGCTAGTTTAATGGACTATAAAGAAGTTTCTGACCTTTACCTTCGTAGGAATAGCAGTTTTCATGATATTTGCTAAAATAAATTGATTTATAGTTGTTCGGACAATAACATACACTATTGGACGTACTGATGTCTGCCAGAGCTCAAATTAAAGCTAGTTAAATTTACTACAAAATAGTTAATTTTATTTATCATTGTAGGAGTAATAGTTTTTATGATATTTACAATGTCACAAAATGTTAATTTCTAGTTGTTCGTATAAAATGTTGGATTTTTGAAAAAATATATCTCTAGATCCACAAGACGCACATATGTGTGCCAACACTCAAAATAAAGTAAATTTAACTTACTATAAAGTAGTTTATGATACTTATCTTCGTAGAGGTAGTAGTTTTTATGATATTCACATATGAATATGAATTTGGCAAATTAAAATTTGTCCGAACTACTATAAATCAATTTATTTTTGCAAATTTCATGTAAACTATCACTCCTACGAAGATAAACATCATAAACTACTTTATAGTTCATTAAACTAGCTTTTTTGAGTGCTAATAGACATCTGTACGTCAAATGGTTTTTGAGATATAAATTTTTCAAAATAAATTCACTCTCCACAACCTCCTTCTTCCCCCCTTCACAATCAGTTGTTAAACAGAACAAAAAATGTACCTCTTACTAACCATGTAAGGCCTACCAAATCTGGCATTAAATATATTTTTATTTATTTATTCAATACAAGATCGGCCTGGTGGGCCTTACATGGTTAATGTAAGAGGTACATTTAGTCCTATAAAAAAGACACCCCTAACTATCTACAATGTTATTAATTCAAAAAAATTAAGATAAAATAAATTGATTAAAATAAGAATTTTTAATAAAAGATAATTTTTTTTTTAATTATTTATTTAATGTAATTTACAACTGTACAAAATAATACAATAGGTAAATATGTAGTATGTTTCATATACACTTGAAAATCTTGGGAAGGAACCACCCGTTGGTGGTATTTCAAACATTAATTTAAATTAGAAGGTCCCGTGGCCATCTTCTTTTCAGACGCCTCGGAGGATTATCAGGATTGTTAAGGATGAAAGATTAAGAATTAATGGATTAGGATGGTTAAGGCGTTTGGAATAAAAAGACGCATATCTGTTTTGGGTCAAATCTGCAACGAATGGGATGTTAAAGTCTTTATGAATGAGTTTATTTGTGA
>NW_027104706.1:91685-92612 GCF_000696795.3 Halyomorpha halys | reverse complement strand
AGATGTTATGTGTGCCTGTAGTGTTTGTGATGCATTAGTTAAAAGATAAAAGTAAAGTTTAAAAAAAAAAAAAATGGCATTTATGAATTTAACAAAATAAATAAATGACTTCTAAGGGGGGGGGGGAAGTGTGAAAAAAAAGAAGTTAAATTAAGATAAAATACAATTTTAGAGTGACAATGACAGAACTGATGAATATTGAATTTATAACAGAATGTCCTGCAGCCTGGGCTTCAGTCTTCGGGTTGAGGTTGGGTTTCCCAAGTTGTAGGTCACTGCTCCTGTAACTGGGAGTGCACCTTCATGAACCTTTTTTTTATGCAATCCTCTATTGTCTCTATTTGTAATTCCCGATGCAATTGGCTGTCGCACAAGCCAAGGAGCATTCACTGGAATTAATAAAAATAAAATAAGAGCCATTTCCGGGTCTTCTAATTTTATCAATAAATGCAAAATAAAACAGGGTTGACTTAATAACGAATTTTTGCTCTTATCAAGTTTTGAGTTATAACGTTTAGACTATAGGGGTATTCATGATCTATGTTAAAGCGTGTTAAATGGAAAAACTCGTGTTAAATCGAAAAAAATTGGCTTCTTTTGCCGTGGTAAAACGAAATAACATTTAGCATGGCTGATAGTCTGTTACTTCATCAGTTAAATCGAGAATGACGTCACACAATAGACCAGTTGAGATTGCCGCCATATTAGTTGTGACTTTCAATACAGTTGTCAATTATCTCATCTTCATTCTCTTCTTCACAAGTTTGAAGATCAATAAGACACTCATAAGTTAAACTTTCACACAAATTCCACTTTTCACTCACTCTAGGCATGTAGTAATAAATTACTTAAATCAAAACTGAAGTAAACAATAACATGAGGGTCTGGAAGGAAGGTTATAAACATAAAGGCTTATACAACAAGTTG
>NW_027104706.1:79908-90934 GCF_000696795.3 Halyomorpha halys | reverse complement strand
CTTATACAACAAGTTGCTGAGAAAATCCGCTAGGGGCTCTTATGCATTTAACGTTTAACATGACTTCAAATAGGGCTGCTCACAATCCTATAGTTATAACATTTAACATGGTAAAACATATAACATTTAACACAACATCATGAATACCCCTTATATTTGCTAACTCGCGACCACTCGATTCTCCTAATTATCACATTGTGAAATACTGTTCAGTATTTATTATAAATAATAAACTATAGCACCAGGACCATCAGTATATACTGAACTGTTTGTTGAGTGTGTACTATTTATATTAGGCCAGTCGGTTTTAGACTGTTGATTTGAGGTTTGCTATCTTTAGTCTGCATTACGTGATGTTTTGTTTTTCGGTTTTGTTGAAGAAGCTTGGATCGACGAAATGTTGTATTGTTGAAATATATAGTGTACTTTTACACTTACAATAATTCGATTTTTTAAACATAAAAAAAATTCCCCGTATGATTGTTAGCTATATTTTCAGTTAGTAACATGTCTTTGTACCCCTATTTTCTACTACTCTACTATAGACGGAGTATATGCTAAATGGAAATGTTACGTTCGTGGAAAATTTAGATTCTTTGTTTACAATGGAATTACATGTCATACGGTTCCCTAATAAACACGTCGCGCAAAATGGTGTGTGTGTACTAGAGATATCCCTATCGACATCAATATTATCGAAATATTGTCTCGGATAATATTTGAATATTGATATCTTAATTTTTTCTTTAATCTATACATATATGTATTAAACTGATGAGCATACAACAAAATTAGCTCTTTAAAAATAATTACATACCTAAGAACTTCATACATGGAAATTGTTCTTAACAGAATAAAAAATTCAATAACATCAAGAAATATCCAGTCAATGATATAGAATCCCAATATCGATTAAGAAGACATATAAAATAACATATTTTAAATAAATAAGTAACGGTATTCACTATCGAAATAAAATTTAAATATTTTTTTTAATTCGCTAAAATTTCAAAGATTTAGATCGATATTTTCTTTTATCATCGCTGCCGATGTTTTCTATCGAGATCCAATAGAAATGTTGTATTGTTAAAATATACTATCAGTACACAGTTTATTTTGAACCCCCACTGCTAGCACAGTTTTATTTACAAAATTATTTACATTTAGAATATACAAAACTATTGTTCTTCCTATTGTACTTAACGGATGTGAAACGAAGCCACTAACACTAAGTGAAGAACAGCCTTCTAACGATTTTTAAAATAAACTATTGCGTAAAATATTCGGTCCAAAAAGGGTGAGTTTACCAAAGAATTTAGGAGCCTACACAACGCACTATTGAGAGGAATGCCCAGAGCAAAAATAATTCAGGTTATAGCATTGTAGCAAATAAGGTTGTTGGGCTTAATAACGAATGGATATTTATAATGTTAATTAAGTCTAAACCGACGGGTAAGTCTGAGGGGTAGGCCGAAACGTAGGTGGGAGTATTGCGCGAAGGCTGATTATTGGCATCAAACCGTCAGGTTTATTAAGCCTTCATTATTATTATCATCTGTTAGTGACAGATAATAAATGCCTGGTTTGTTTAACACGACAGCCCTTATCGCTTCCTAAAAGGATACAAATAATTACTCACAAAAAAGGCAAGGATTCATTTACGACCAACTGTGACATGCAATTATGGTGCCATTGATGCCTCCCTCAAACTCCAATCCTGACATGCATTTGTAGCCCTATAATTTAAAAAATTTCTTAAAAAAGAAATTTATTCAATCATGCTGCCCAAATACATCGGGTTGCTACATTACACAGCATACTGATCAATCCGTGACTGGACATATACAAATTTATAAATTACATTTTTTTTTTATATGATACATATAATAGAAAGGTAACATTTTTTTTCCACACATTATTATTTTACAATTAATATCAGTCTACAGACTAAATACAAGGTTTTCAATTTATTCCTTTTTTTCTTTCCCCTCTATTTTACAACCCTCATTTCATTTTATCAACATATTCCCCTATATAACAAATATTAGAGTATCAAAAATAATAAAGTAGTAAATAAATAAAACAACAAATAAGATATGCGATGCATACATGCCACCCCTCCTCTGGATAACTCCCCCACTCATTAATTTCCATGCATGTGGTGGTGGATGATTCCCAGGGAGTCAAGTATTATATTCTCTGTCATCCTAGCTACGTCCTGGGCATCGACCCCGAGCTCCTCCATGAAGCTCCTAGTTGTGCTGGGAATCGTTCCACGGGCTCCGAACCAGAGGCCTCTCACGTTGAAGTCTCGTTCTCCGAAGCCCTCACGGAACTTCTCCTTGAGGAAAGGGATACATTTATCGTAGATTTCTTTCTTTTCCCTCTCTACCTTATTTGCCTGGTCAAGGTCGTTATTTTCATATCTCACAGTGGGATCCAGAATGATTGCCGACTTCCCCTTCTTAGGAAAAGCAACTATATCCGCATATCTTGTGGTTCCATCCGTATCTACACAGTAGACCTCGTCAAAGCAGGCAAAATCTCTTTCTTTTAGGAGCCTCATTAGCTCGTATTTTACTCTATGATGTCGGCGTGTTATGAGGAGGGAGTTGTTGGGCCATTTAAAAGAATCGAGTGGTCACATTTTTACTTTTACTTATGTATATATGGAATACATATTAAGGGAAAATATTATTATCGTACAAAATATCGAATTAGATTTTTAGAAGTACACGTTTTGAAGTCCTCTGAGTCCAAATAGCCAAGACTCGCCAAATGTTCTGCCTATCTGTGTGTGTCCACATGTGTTCGGCCAGTCTACTCAATCAAATATTCTTAAGAAACTGAAATAACATATTTAAGGCGCGTAATATACTTGAGGTCCATTCACGTCAAGAAACGCGCGATGTATTTCCTAATACATATATGGTGCGAGGACTAAGACCTCCATGGCCTATATAATAATAATAAATACGCCTGAGATGAATAGATCTAAAGGCTGTCTTTGAATCGTTCACTAGACAAGAATTATGGAATGCTCTTTCAGGAAAAAACATCCTGCACTTACCCCTCCTGTTCATCATTTATATGGATGAGATCCTGAAAATGTGCAAGCGGAGGACAGCCCTCACAACTATTGGCAAATAGAGTATGAGGAAAATGTATATGTAGAGATCTAGATACAGAGTCTATAACTTTCGCAGGCGTGGTATACGGTACGATATAGTTGACAGTTGATAGTTGAGAGAGATGCCAGAAATGGCTAGGCAGATTGGATAAAAATAAAAACTTAATTAAAAAAATAAGTTGGGAGTTAATCAAAGCATGCTCACATTTTATTTTATGCAAACATTAAATATTCTAAAAAATAATGTTTACTGTTTTTTTTTTTTAATCCGAAACAATTATTCTATAACAATTAGTTTTCCTTAAAAGAAATTAATTAATTACTATTTCTAGAAAATTTGACAGTTATTTAAATTTTATATTCACTCCTTAATTTTTAGAACAGTAAATATATTTTGGGGTCCTTAATATTCACATTGAAATAAGTATGAACAGAAGAAAAAAGGACGAAATTTCATTGAGAACGGCTTGGTGGATTTTCATTATAGATATACAAATTATTGGAAATAACATTTACTACAACTTATATTCTATGGATATTTTCAATTTAATGAACTGTATAATAGATAATTACATTAATGTGCGAAATACATAGAAAGTCCAGTAAAGTTATCTTAGCCAACGCCCCTTAGGCTAATTCCCATCCCTTAGCGTAATGTTTGCTTAGGAGGATTATGGCATCCTCCCTACCTGGTAAAGATAGGTTAGGTTAGTTTGATTGGAACAGAAATAAAGAATATATAAATTCTTTTAAAATTTACAAATGCGTGTTTTTTATAAATTTATTTTATAATTTCATCTACCCTTGGTGTATAATTACCAAATTGGGTATTGAACGTTAGAAATAGTGGGGTAAAGTGGTACTGAATAGACTATTTATCTTCGAATGGTAATTATTTTATTGATTCAATAAAATAATTTGTATCCAAGTTTAGTCTCAAAACACACTTCATTATTTTCCTTAAAGTCAAACGTTTCGGCCAAATCGGCCATCTTCAAAGACAATCTTAAATACAAAATCTTAAGGACAATCCTAAATCATACCAGCGATACCACTTAAATTACAATTCATTCGGGTGATATCCCCCAACACTTTAACTCGGGAAATATTTGGACTATACAATGAGAAAACCGCTATAAATCCAAAATAACGAATCGGACATGTGGGAAACCCCAAGAGGAAAAATGTTGAATTGATAAGATATTATTAATGGTGTCAGGCTTACACAAGATTTATTGATTCATCATGGCCTTGAGTGGAATGACACAATTGGCAAACAGTAGTCATTGTATTAACAACACCTACGATTCTCTTTAAGGAATTGAAATTCATACCGGAGGTTTTCAGCCTTGAGTGTGTACGTATCAACATTATGTATATGAACACTATGGTATGGTGGAAAAATTGTCAATCCCCAATTTTGATGACTACAATCAAAACTATGTATAGTAATAAGTTAAAATTTATGAGTCAGCCAAGCATAGTTAAAGTGAATATAAAATGCCGGTAGTTTCAAAACTTTAAGAAAATAAATTTTTCATTCGAAACTCTATATCTTTAAAACTAACATCATTTAAAGTGACGTAAATTTGCTAAAATATGAACCGTAATAGAGCTGCTTACAGTCAGTAGTTTACGAGACACATTTTTTTAAAGCCACAATTATAACGAAATAAGGAAAAATCAGTCATTAGTGAATTTTTTTTTAAATAATTTATTTATTGTTATTTACAACTGTATACACATATATACAACAAGTAAATTTGCTGTAGGTGACATAGTGACATGATACAAACATGTGGAGAATTTACACACTGATAGAACTCCAATAACATTTCTAGAGGAGAAGATCTCGAGTCCATTTTCTTTTCAGACGCCTAGAAGGATTATTAGGTAATGGAGGAGAAGCCAGGTTAGAAACAAGTGGATTTAGGTGGTTGAGAAGTTTATTATGGAAGGAACGGTGTCTGGTTCTGGCCAAATCGGCAACATATGGAACATTGAGGTCCTGATGGATGGCTTGATTTGTGACAAAGTAAGGAGCATTAAGGATTTTGGACTGTAAAGATTGGATTATGGAGGAATTTGATGGTTTAGTGGAGCCTAAGTGAATTTAATTTGGGAAACCTATATCTCAGGAACCTTCAAACGCACAGATGTCAATTCCCAATCTAATTAAAGCAAGTTGAATGAACTATAAAGTGGTTTATGACGTTTATCTTTTCAGGAGTTGTAGTTTTCGTGATATTTGCTCAAATAAAATCAATTTCCTGCGAGTGGCAGTACTCAGTTTACTGTTTTTTAAAATTGTAATATTTGAAAAAATTAATTTTTCATTCGGAACTCTATATCTTTAAAACTACCTATAACACTAGAAGCATAATGAATTATCTGAGGAGATGGTCTAGGGTGCGGTCAGTAAAAAGTACACAAATAAACTAAAACTTATTTATTTGTGCCGACGTTTCGAACTGAATTTCAGGTCTTCTTCAAGGCTAGAAAAAACTAAAATGACATAACAACCATCACTCGAAGAAAGATAAAAATAAATGAAAATAGTAAACAAACTTGGAAATATACAAAACAATAAATTAAGTAGATAATAGTAGATTGATAACAATAGAAGATTAAGTATAATATTATAAAATTAAAAATTAGACAAAATAAATGATGAGTTTTTTTAACAAAACAGAAGATGTTCAAGAAATGAACATAATGATTTTTTTCTGCAATTCTCACAATCATTCCTTATGATTATTTCTTGAATGTTCTCTGTTTTTTTATTATTTATATTTTATAATTCTTACCTTTATAATATTATATTTCATCTTTTATTGTTATAAATCAACTACTATCCACATAATTTATTGTTATGTATATTTCCAAGTTAGTTTATTTATTATTTTCCTTTTATTTTTATGTTTCTCTGAGTAATAAACATGTTTTGGTTTATTTGTGTGTTGACCGCACCACTGATCATCTTCTCTTCATATTAATTTATGATAAACTATAAACACCTCATTTAAAGTACAGGATATTTTCTGAAATATGAGCCCTAACAGTGTTGTTTACGTTCAAAAGTTTTGGTTTTTTAAAAGCAACATTTCATATGGAAATAACGAAAAATCAGTAATTAGTGAATTTATTTTGAAAAACTATATGGCATGAACCATTAAATGTACAGATGTCTATTAGCATTCAAATTAAAGATAGTTTATACTACAAAGTAGATTATAATATTTATCTTCGTAGGAGGAGTATGTTTCATAATATTTCCAAATGAATATGAATTTCCCACATAAAATTATTTCAAAACAACCGGAACTTAAGTTATTTTTTAAAAAAAGCTTTAAGTTAAATAAATTAAAACTATTATTCTTCAAAGTTAAATATATACTATATTTAGAAGATATGATAGATAGAATTGCAGAATTCTAGCATAGACTGCTTACGATTATAATTTTTCATTGACTATAAAACCAAGATAGGGGGTTTGTGTATCCAATCATAAATAAATTTACAATTTATTACCTAAATTCAGCCACTCTATGAGATATTAAATAAATGAATACTATAATACATCCAACTAACCATAAAGTTTATTAAAAAAAAAAAAAAAGTGGATAGCAAGAGAAAAAATAAAGTATAATAATTATTATGGGCTAGTTGGGAATTTAAAAAAAAATTGCAAATAATTTAGCAATTTAAAAAACAAATAAAACAAACAAAGACTTAAAGGCATACAAATTCATAATTTAGACAGTTAAATGTCTCATTGGTTTGACAAAGACAAATGGGTATTTAAATTAAAATTATATGTTAATTATTTTTTATTTACCTCAACCTAAACAATTATATACCTCAAGATAGTACAAGAGCCGGGAAGAAAAAAAAAAGGCAGTTATCTCACCCCAATTTTTTATTACTTTATTGAAAACTCTGTATAATTACTAGTCAAAATTGATGAGTCTGCCAAGTATAGGTAGGGGGAATAAAAATGGCGGCTGTTTCAAACCCATTAAAAAGCATTAATTTTTCATTTGGAGCTCTATTTCTTAAAAACTACTATCAACACTAGAAAATCTAAGAGAACATTATTTAAAGAAGAGTAAATTTGCTGAAATATTAGCACTATAAGAGCTATTTACGTCCAACAGTTCTCGAGATATAGCTTTTAAAAAATAAAGTTCTTAAAAATCTACTGAAAGATACTACTTATCTTAATTTATTTTGAGAATTCTATATCTCAGGAACTATGTGACGTACAGACGTCTATTAGCACACAAATTAAAACTTTTGGATTTTTGAAAAAATATATCTCTACATCTATAAGACGCACATATGTCTGCCAACACTCAAAATAAAGAAAATTTCAATTACTATAAAGTAGTTTATGACACTTATCTTCGTAGAAGTAGTAGTTTTTATGATATTCACATATAAATATAATTTTGGCAAATGAAAATTTGTCCGAACAAATACAGATCAATTTATTTTAGCAAATTTCATGTAAACTATAAATTCTAGGAAGATAAACATCATAAAATACTTTATAGCTCATTAAACTAGCTTTAATTTGAGTGCTGATAGACATCTGTGCATTAAATGGTTTTTGATATATATGTTTTACACAATAAATTCATTAACTACTTATCTTTCAGTACGTCCTATACATTTTTAAGAAATTTTGCTTTTTAAAAAGCTATATCTCTAAAATAATTTAACCTAAATAACTCTATTAGGGGGCATATTTTAACAAATTTACTCTTCTTTAAATGGCGTTCTGTTAGGTTTTCTTGTGTTGTTGGTAGTGTTTAAGAAATAGAACTCTGAATGAAATATTAAAGTTTTTGAAACAGCTGCCATTTTTTATTCCCCTAACTATACTTGGCAGACTCATCAATTTTGACTATTAATTATACATAGTTTTCATTAAAGTAATCAAAAATTGGGGTGAGATAACTGCCTTTTTTCTCCTCTTGGGCTCTTGTTAGTACCCTCTTAGTAGAGGGGTATCAAATAACTGAGGAAAACCAACAGATAAAATTTAATGTAAATAATTTGTTCAATATTTAAGAATTTTAAATAGTCAATTCAGAATTTCAGCAAATAGTGAAGCCGGACCGCTATACTACCATGATCATGCCCTCTACAGGCGACCACAAAAGGTAGAGGTACATGACAATCCCAACATAGCAGAAGAATGCATCTCCCGCTCCATTGCCTTCGGACAATATTGGCTAGGTGTGTCTTCCGCCTTCGAATGGGACTCCTGCAACATGTATAGTACAAGAGGTCGAGAGGAGAAAAAATTAATTTTCAGCTCAATGTTGATTACTTTAATAAAAACTATGTATAATTACTAGTCAAAATTGATAAGTCTGCCAAGTATAGGAAGGGGAATAAAAAGTGGTGGCTGTTTCAAAACATTAAAAAAATTATTTTTTCATTCGGAGCTCCATATCTTTAAAACTAACAACACTAGAAATTCTCAGAGCACTTTATTTAAAGTAGTGTAAATTGGCTTTAAAAAAATCAGCTTTAATTGAGCTCTTTACGGTCTATAGTTTCCCAAGATATACTTTTTTTAAAAAGTAGCATTCCATAACGAAAAATCAAAATTTATTTTTGGGAAAACTATATCTCAGGAACCATTAGACGCAGAGATGACTATTAACACTCAAATTAAAGCTAGTTTAATGTACCATCAAGTATTTTATAATGTTTATAGTTTTGTTGTAGTTGTTGGTTTTCAGATATTTGCTAAAATAAAATCACCTTCTGGTGAATGGTAGTGCTCAGTTCACTTGTTTTTGGCATTATTATACAGTTAAATATATGAAGGTCTTACACGATAGAAATATTTTAGAGTTCTGATAGGAAAGAACAGAATTATACAGGAACAAGTAAACAAACAAAGTGTTGAAAAAGTTTTTTCTAGCGTTTATTATTATTTTAAAATAGTTTTTAATTATGATCGCTGGAACCAACACACTAGACTCAAAAGACAAGAACTCAACAGACGATTCAGCCAACTATACCGACTGCTCAGCCGGACCTCTCATCTTTCACTAGAAAATAAACTACTAATTTATAAGACTATACTCCGACCTATCTGGACCTACGGACTTGAACTTTGGGGAACAGCAAAACCGTCTAACATCAAACGTATCCAATCCTTTCAATCCAAAATCCTTAGAACCATAGTTAATGCACCCTATTACGTTTCCAACAGAACACTACACAATGACCTACATATCCCTTTTGTCCTTGACCTCATACCAACCAAATTCTCAAAATTCCATATAAACCTTTCCAACCATCCTAATCCCTTGGTGCAAACATTATCTAGTTCCACCCATCCCTACAGCCCACCTAGAAGGGTGATCCGGCAGTGTCCAAGAGACTTATTAAAATAAAAATGGACAATTGGAATTCTGGCAATGGTAAGATTCTCCACTCAAGTTGAGTGTTTGCGGCTTTAGCAAACTTGCTCAGCCTCTTTTTTTCTTATTTTTTTTTTTTTTAGTATGTATAAGATCATCCATCACTATTACCTATTGCCCACAACTGTCTGGCACATTGTAATATCTATCAATAAATAAATCCATCAATTAAAAAAAAAAAATTATGATCGTAGTTTTCAATTGAATGTATACTATTATTTATTGGGAAAACTTAAATGCATTTTTTTAAATATTTCATTTGGTTACATAAAGAAAAAACTTTATCTTCATATATTTTCTTCCTCTAAATATTGATTAAAAATACAGTTCAGCAGTATTGAGGATAAGATATATTAGCAATAGAGCTATATCCAGTAGCAAGGACATACGAAAATACAAGAGCCAAGGTATCACGCGATGATACTGAATGACTGCCGGAAATACAAAATGGTGGGATCTTTTCATGTTCCCAATCCTAACAGTTTAACTCATTATATCTAACTCATTATGGAAATTTAGTTATTAGCAATAAACTGCACCTAATACCGGTCTGTATAGCCTGGCAAACTAGTTACAACCTAAACATTATAGAATCAAAAACGCACCAAGATTTCTGTTGAAAGAAGATAGTTGACTGTATGAAGTATTGATAGCGGTCAATCCTTTGCGCAAAGAAAAAATCTAAAAAAAATAATATTGTAATAATTGCAGTGGATGCTCTTAGGTTTTTGTAAGAAATAGTCAATTTCATCGCGAATTACAAATGGAGTCAATAGATAATTACATCAAAAAAAGGTTCATGAAGTTCCACTCCCAGTTACCTACAGTTAAAGGAGCAGTGACCTACAACTTGGGAAACCCAACCTTATTCCGAAGACTTAAGCCCAGGCTGCTTCAGAACAGTCTGTTATAAATTCTATATTTAAAATCTCCAATCCCATATCACAGACCTCGAAGATTGGTGTCGTAATTGGAGGATTAAGATAAATTCCAACAAATCCCATCAAATCACCTTTACCCTTCGTCGTAAACCTACTGACTGCCCTACAGTTTCATTTAACGATGTTACTCTTACCCCTGTCGAATAGATCCGCTACCTTGGACTACATTTGGCCAAACGATTAACCTGGAATCCTCACACCAGACTGAAAAGACAGGAAACTGCACGTCGATTTCGACTATTAAGCACTTACTAGACAAACGGTCTAAAATTTCAACACATTACAAAAGACTGATCTACATGACTGTAATAAGGCCCATATGGAGTTGAGCTTTGGGGCTCCACTAAACCTTCGAATTCCTCTCGTATTCATTCCTTACAATCCAAAATCCTTCGTAAAATCCTCAATGCTCCTTACTTTGTCACAAATAAAATCAAACATAAAGACCTTATGTTCCCTATTTAACCGATCTAGCCCGAACCAGATATCACTCCTTCCATTATAAACTC
>NW_027104706.1:78316-79778 GCF_000696795.3 Halyomorpha halys | reverse complement strand
GGATCCTCTTCCATTCCTGACAATCCTCCGAGACGCCTGAAAAGAAGATGGCCACGAGACAAGCTATTGTAAAATGTCATTACAGTGCAACCAATGGGTAGTTTCTCTACACGCCTGTAACACTCTAATTTAACTTAGATCAGATTTACTAAATGTATTATAATGTACAGTTGTAAATAGCAATAAATAAATATTTTTAAAAAAAATTCCCTATTTATCAGTTTTATTATTGTAATTTTAAAATTTTATTTGATTTAATTTTTTTTTCATTAGAAGTCAATTATTTATTTTGTTAAATCCATAAATGTCATTGTTTTTGTTATTATCTTTACTTTTATCTTTTATTTATTATTTTAATCTATTTATTTTATTTTTCTGGCAAAATGCACCACGGCCACATTTTTTGTTTTACTTATAATATTTTATATAGTTAGTGGTGTTTTGTATGACCCCCCCCATAATCAATTGTTAAAAAAAATGTACCTCTTATTAATATAATATGGTTAATACCATGTATGGCCCACAAGACCAATTCGGTATTAAATAAATAAATAAATAATAAAGTTTTCTTCTACTGCTTAGATGCCTTTATTGACCTGGACCATGCCTTTATTGTCATATGCCACCTGGACAATCTTCCTAAAATCTAAATATTTTATTGTTTCTTATCACTATATATTTATTATATGACATACTCTGCAAGTTTACGTATCATAAAAATCTATCTCTAAGACCAAAAGATTTTCATTTTTAATTTCTCAAAACTGAAGAAAATAAAAATGGTGCCAATCGATTATTGAACATTGTATAAATAAAGAGATGGTTGGGAATGTGGTCAGTGAAAAACAAAAATAAGTAAAACATATTAACTAGCCCCAACGTTTCGGCCTAAATCTCAATACTTCATCACGGCTAAGAACATAAAACGAGATAACAATCTATGAACAAAAGGATACACAGATTGATTTAAAAATAATTAACATTACAGATACATAAATATTGTTGAAAGACATAAATACGAAAATATTACATACATATACAAGTATTCACAAACTGATGGAAAAGAATCGTAAACAACTATTCATGATACATTGAGAATTGCAAACAAGAAATGGAAACATAAATAGTGTTGAAAAACTATTGTGAACCAACGTTTCGGCCTACTTTGTTATTATTATAGAAGAACTATAATTAAATAGACTAATTTCTTTAACAGTATTTCTGTAATTACACAGTAACTGTAATCACACAGTATTTCTTAGTAATAGTTTTCTATTCACCTATATCAATACTTCCTTAACTTAAGCTTTTTATTTTTTATAAACATTTTTTTTTATGATTTTCTTACTTTCTTAATATATGTTTTCTAGTTTGTTGTCACTTCTTACAATGTTTTTATCTTGTTTTCATTTAACATTAAATAGTTTTTATTTATAATCTTAAAATTCTTTCTTGAGACTGG
>NW_027104706.1:69108-75871 GCF_000696795.3 Halyomorpha halys | reverse complement strand
ATAGTGAATTGAGATTGTCCCTGAAGATGGCCGAATTGGCCGAAACGTTGGACGTGTAAAAGAAATAAAAGTTTTGAGACTATAATTTGGATAGGGTTTTGAATTATTTATTATTAAATAGTTTTTTTATAATATTGTGTACCTTAATTGACTGACCACCACTCGGACTATCTTCAAACAATACACCAATATTTCTGTGAAAATCTACTGGCTTGTGGTTTATATCAAACAGTTGTTCTATCCTCTTTTTTACTATCACTAACCTAAATATGGAATACACAGTAAGGGAAAGAGTTGCCTTCGTTAAAAATTTCTAATTCCAGTTTTTGACGGAAATATATTAGTAAAATATACATTATAATTGGAGAAGTTTGTCGGGGGGTGCGGTATGTGTATATATATATATATTTAGTATAGGTATATAAGTTAATACTCACAATGTAATTCAGATATAAGCCACTCACTATTTTTCATTGTCTGTCATAGTGTTCAATTTATAGATTCAATTTATTTATTTAATTTTTCAGTTTTTTTAGACACAACTTGCATATCTTATATTATACATATCTTCTTACCTACATGATACTATATTTCATCTGTCACTGTTTTCAATTTACTACCACACAATTCCACGATTATCAATCAATTAAAATTTTGTACTATTCAATTATCAGTTATCAATTTTTTATCATTTATGATTTAATTCAATATTTTTATAATTCTAAATTTGTTTGTATACTATTCCTTTTCAATTGTATGTTACTCCTAAATGTTGTTGTTATCTCTTTTGTTCTATAGCCCTGATGAAGACCTGAAACTCAGGTCGAAACGTCGGCATAAAATAAATAAATATGATTTTGTTTATTTACGTTGTTCTTTGCTGACCGCACCCTCCGACAAACCTCTCCAATGATTAATCTATGGTCAACTATCTACACCTCATTAAGATACATTATAAATATATAAGTATGTATTAGTATAAGAACATAAACATTCCGTTGCGAATTACTGATCACGAATAATAGCTCCACTGTCACTAACAGAGATGACTAACTCCTTATCGCTGTCTTAACGATGCCATCTTCCATATTATCCTTCCTTGATATTAATTCTCCATAATCTCAAAGCTTTCTTAATTATACTCAAGAGAAAAACACAGCTGAGCGATGCCACGACCATTAAGATATCTGGTCAGCTGTAGATTGTGGCCACTATCTAATAGGCAGTGTGTTTACTTTTCGGATTGACATTTCGGTTCTCAGCAGGCAGACACGATACGACATAAGTAAAGTTCATTGGCAATATCCTGGATTAGATTCTTGAAGTCGTCAACAAATATAATAATAATAATAATAATAATAATATTCTTTATTTATTCTGGGATTGATCCCTTTATAATAATATACAGGCGTCAAAATTAGGCTTTAGAGTCTTAGAGTACAATACAAAATAAAAATGAAATTATAAAACGTCATAAAATATAATAAAATAATTGTTTTAATTTATTTAATGTAATTTACAACAGTACAAAATAATATAATAACTGTAAATATGTTGTTGTTTCATATACACTTGAAAATCTTGGGAAGGAACCACCCATTGGTGGTACTTCAAACATTAATTTTAATTAGAATGTCCCGTGGCCATCTTCTTTTCAGACGCCTCGGAGGATTATCAGGGATTGTTAAGGATGAAATATTAAGAATTAATGGGTTAGGATGGTTAAGGAGTTTTTGTGAATGAGTTTATTTGTAACGTAATAAGGAGAATCAAGGATTTTACGTAGGATTTTGTATTGCAAGAATTGGATGCGGGAGAAATTTGGTTTGGGGGAGCCCCAGAGCTCATTCCATATTTCCAAATTGGTCTGATTATTGTAGTGTATACTAATTTTTTGTAGTGAGTGGGAAGTTTAGAGCGATTGTCAAGTAAGTGGAGCAATCGGAATCTACGAGCAGGTTCAGTCTTGTGTGTGGATTCCAAGTAAGTCTCTTGTCAAGATGGAGTCCTAAGTATCGAATCAATAAAATAATGAATCAAAAAAGATAAAAATGTCATAAAACATAAGATGAAAAACACTTCTGATAATAAGACATAGAAAAAAAAAATGATAAGAATCAAATAGAATTAAACTAATAATAGGTATAATTTCTGCTAATATACATGTTTACAAGAATAAACAAAAATCTTAAACATAAAATACAGAAAATATATTAACCTTGTTTAAAACATTCAATTGTTATTCTTCCGGAATTGGGTGGACAGAAGGTGATCGAAGGTACGGGATTTGAAGATTGGAAGGGTATTAGAACTACGAATAGAGGAGGGAATAGAATTCCATAGAGAAGAGGAACAGATGAGGAAAGATCTATCAAAGGCTGCGGTTCGATGGGCAGTTACATATAAGTCTGAAAGCCGTGAGCGGGTATTGCGGGAATGCACCAAGGACTTAAATTGAAGAATATCTGAGATGTACGATGGACGGCGGGATTGGATAACTTGGTAGAGGAAGGAAGCAAGAAAATATTTACGACGGAAGGAGGGGTAAAGCCTCTTTAATTCTTCATAAAATCGGGTGAGAGTGGCGTCCCTAGAAACCCCAAAGATGAATCGTACAAAGCAATTAATTAACCGTTTTAATTTTTTAATAATACCACAATACATATTAATTCAATATTATTTTCTATGCTATAATGTATAAAAATGAACTGATTGTGTAATATTATATCACAAATAACAACAACAACAACAAAATTCAGTGCTTAATATAATTTATCTTTCACTTATAACAATTTAATTAATAATTTTCTATTATTTATTTCTAAAATAACAATATTTATTTTTTTATTTAATTAGGGAATTTAGTCTTTAAAAATCCACAAAAAAAGAAAAGTGACAGAAATAAAAATTAAAATATAAAATTGGTTATTAAATAATCTTTTCACTTTTTCGATACTGGTTTATATTGTTTAAATAAAATAATTTGTATCTACGATAAGGCCAAAAATACTCTTTATTATTTCTTTGAAAATCAAACGTTTCGGCCAATTTGGTCATTCTCAAGGATAATCTAATATTTAACAGCTTTAGTTATATATTCATTTTTAGCAAACATCATTATTACTAATAAATAGCACACGTTGAATATAAATTTACATCTCACATCAACAGTTTAAAAATTTTTGCAGGCTGTTCTTCTCAAGTCATTAATTTCAGTCAAATTAAACCATATTAAACAATAAAATAATAAGAAATCATATTAATTTATTAATAAGCTTGCCTTAGCTTATGTTTAATTACCTATTTTGTCACTTTTCCATTAAATTTAAAAAATTTTAAATACAGATTAACTTTTTTAAACTGTTATCACTTTCTTATCACACAATATTTTTAACCTTGCATACAATCAGGTCAGGTATATAATTAATTTATTTCAAACTGTATTTTGGTCTAAATTCTTATTTCTTTTATAATTCAAATTCATATCAAAGTTAATTATTAATTGTAACATAAAAATTACCTATATTTTATATAAATTAATTTTGCTTAAATTCTCAACATAGTGTTAGTTCAGCTTTTTTGTATCTGTTTTAAAATTCAGTGTATAATTAATATTTCTAGTTTTTAGCTGTGTGCTGCACTATGCCGGTTTTATTGGTATCCTTCTCCTTCTTTCTTATACCATTACTGTGCCGATACAATCCATCAAAGTGTTTATCAGAAGTAAAGAAAAGTAACAAAAATAACAGTAACAGTAACAAATATTAAGGTATTGAAGAAATTTCGTTTTGCTTCAACCAAATTTTTATTTTTATCTTTAAAATATTTTATTTCCACCTGTAAATCAATTACAATCAGCAAATGAGCTGTAACTAATTTGATTTATTTACATTTTTATCACATCAATTAATGTCACTTACCGTAATCGAGTAAAAATATATAAGTATTATTTTTCCTTTTTACTCTCACTTTTATTTTATTTATATATATTTCTTAATATTAACTATTTGTTGCTGTTGTCATAGTAAAATAAACACACTAGCGATATCGGCGTATACAAGTGGGCATGGTTTTTGAGAAGGTTACGATTGTTCTGTATGAAGTGACGATAGTTTATTAGACCCTATGTTTTTACTGTTTGTATCCAAATATCACCTTATAAAAAATGTTATCAAGTTTGTTTTGTTATTCTAAATTATGGTGTCTTACTTCAATGGACGGTCATTAACACTAGAAGTGTGGATATAGTGTCATGCGTGGGGACGTTTCTTCAGCAGGTCCTAGATAGGAAAGTTGTGGCAGGGGTCATCTTCATTCTTCTGGGGAAGGTGAGACGGTGACCGAAAAGCAGATATCGTACAACCCTGTTCTGCAAGGAGTACACCCAAGGACTTCGTGGGGTTCGAATTAAACTTTATTTTATGTTCCTCTTTTGTGTAATAGAAGCTAGGGCATTTAAGTTAAGGTTAAGTCAACCTATACGTTTTGTTTGTTTTATTTATTGATAAGAATTCTTTCTTTTTCTCTTTTTCATTTTGTATACATGTATTTCTTTTTATTATTAAACATTAAACATTAGTTCATATATTATGAGAGATAGTTGACGGTGGATGATGAATGAGTAGAAAATGGTTGGGGGTGCGGTCAAGAAAAACACAAATAAGTTCGATTAACTTATTTTAATGTGCCAACGTTTCAGCTAGAGTTATCTTGTTCTGTTTTTAGCCCTGAAGAAGGCTAGAAACTCTAGCCGAAACGTTGGCACATTAAAATAAGTTAATCGAACTTATTTGTGTTTTTCTTGACCGCACCCCCAACCATCTTCTCCTAATTAGTTCATATAGTTCTGCAGTTCTTTCTTATGCATATATACTGCTTTAAACTTATTAATTTACTTTTCTTTTTTTTTGTTGTTCACTTAACATTACGATAATTCCACAGGTGGGTAGGTCCCACCCCTAGGTTTTTAGGTAAAGGTATTCTCCAGTGGTCATAGTTAGTCGATAATTGTTTATATAAGGGAATATTGTGGGCATATTGGAGTCATCGTTTCGGGGTTTTCGTTAATTAATTTAATTTCATAATTAAATTTATCCTTTGTTATTTAATTTTTTTTTTTGCGATTATATATTTTTTTTACTTTAAATCCGCTGAGCGTGGGCAAGTATAAACGATAAATATATAACTAAAGATAAATCAAAATTTTCGGTTATATATTAATATGGAATCAGTTTATATATTCTAGTATAGATATGGTGATGTTAGGAATAGCCATTAGGCATAGCCAAGTATCACCTCTACTGGAGATTGCCATATATTATATTTTTAATATCATATAAAAAGATACCTTAGAGAATTTTTTTTTTTTTTTAAATTCGTCATATAAGCCCTGCCAGACTATTTAAATGAGATTAAAACCATTTCATTGATCATAGGCAAGCCAAGTTTAATCAAAATTGTTTTCGAAAAAAACGATTTTGTAAAATGGCACATTCGTCTGTCAGTTTTATTCAAAGAGTTACCGTGACATCCCAGACTATATGCCCACCGTTAAATATGAAATTTCAGTTTCGTAAGACTTTTCGTTTTTGAGCTAGCCTATTAACAGACACACAGACCTTTTTGCGAGGCTAGGGTACTTGAGCTCAGGCAACATTAAAACTTTTATTTCAGTAGAAAACTCGAATTTGAAATTTCGCACGATTGTAATACATTCTCTTACTATATATTGCACATACAGATAACTGAAAATAATATAGCAATGTTATATATTATAGAGTAAGGTAAATAAAAATGGAAAATAAAGAACAAAACAGAAAACAAGCTTGTCGTATAGCAAGTATTTTAGAACTGAGTTGAAAAGGGGAGAAGGGAGGGGGATGTATTCGATTAGTCACAACTAATTCTCTCTGATCCCTTTTAATATTTTCTACTGGACTGATCAGCACGCTGTGTGTTCCCAACTCAATGTTGAGCAGCCAGTCGCATTTTTTTCGAGTTCCTCCTCTGAACTGTAACTATTTTTTAAATAATTTTATTGTCATAACATAGTTTACAATATACTTTCTTATCATCAATCAGTTTAAAATATTTTTTGGTCTTTAGCCCTCATGAAGCTATTCAAAGTGTGGCGAAACGTAGGTCTATAGTGACTAGTTTTTGTACTAAAAATTTTTCATTGCCATTTTGTCCATCTTCCTTCATTGGAAAAAAAGTTAAACAAAACTAATTATCATAAAATGAGTAAAATTCACATTAGTTCTTGTATATCATGTGTATTAGAAGTTTTAATAAAGATACGGATGAATACACGACATACGAATATTGTCGCTTTTCTTAAGATAAGGGAGTCAGTAATAATTCTGGATACCAGCGTGAGGATATGGAAGTAATTACCTTGACTATGTAAAAAAAAAATGGAAAGGTAAAAAAAGAAGGAAATTTACAATAACTGCATCTCTTTCAGTAAGAACTTGGGAGAAAGAGATCAACGTCAGAGGTCACAGCTTAAAACACTACCTAGCACATCTAGAAGCTTCATGGAGGACTTCGGGGTCGAAATCCAGGGCGTGGCATAGACGATTGAAAATATAATTCTTGACATCCTGGAAATCATCAACCATCACATGGTTAACCATCCACATGCATGGAAACAGATGATAGGGTTCATCCCGAGCAAGGACGGCATGCATATTTTTTATTGTATTTTTGCGAATATTTATTACTTTTTTATATTTTTATCTATAATATTTTTATATATATA
>NW_027104706.1:68691-68903 GCF_000696795.3 Halyomorpha halys | reverse complement strand
AAAATAGGTATTTTAAAGTGTATATTGTTATTTGTTTAAAACTTTTATAATTTATGTTTTAATTTTATTCTGTTTGTTTAAGAGGGGGAAAGATGTATTGGGTTAAAAGAGAAAAAATGAAAGAAAAAGTACGAAAAAAAAAATTAAGGTAAATAAAATAAAAAAATAGATATAAAAAAAGAAAAGAACAAAAAATTGTATTACTTTTTTTT
>NW_027104706.1:58185-66050 GCF_000696795.3 Halyomorpha halys | reverse complement strand
ACTGGAATCATTTTAACTAGACAGTTGGATGGTGACTGCATTAAATTAATCCTCCTTAGCCTCCTATTCATAAAGTATAAACATTTGTGTTTACATGGATAATAGTTGTATTGAATGGAATTAATTAGCAAACACTCTAGAATCAAAATAAACAACGAAAAACGAAAAACGACAGGACTTTTTGAATGCCCTGGTATTACTTTTTTTAATATTTACTGTGTGTATATTGTTATATCCTTATAGATAATTATTGATTTTTATTTTTGTTTTCTTTTTAAGATTTTAATTAAATAGTACTTATGTACGAAAATACGATTTTTAAGTGTATATATTATTATTCATTTAAAATTTTTATTATTTTTAATTTTATTCTATGTTTGTTTAAGAGGGAAAAAAAGAGAAAAGATATATTGGATTAAGTGAGAAAATCTGAAATAAAAATTAAATTAAATAAAAAATAGGATAGAACAAGAAAGAAAATATAAAAAATAATATTACGATATTATATTACTATTATATATTATAAGTTTACTCTACTATGTCTATATTTTATGAGAATAAATAAAAATTATCTGACCAGATTCAAGTATGCTGTGTATTAAGCAACTCAATACAGTTGGCCAGTACAACGTTTTTGAGTAAAGTTTTTCTCTTGCATTAAAGAACTTTCTCAAGAAAAGGCACATATTTAATGCCAAATTTCTGGAAGGTGAAAAAAATTTGTAATGAATTGAAAAGGAGCGCCACCTTGTTTTTAACCAAATCAACCTCATACTATCTCAATAAAGAGATATTTTATTTTAAAAATTTCATCAACACCAGTAAAATGTTCCAAATATAGTCAGTCTTTGCGGCCAAGAAAGTGTTTATAAATAGAAGGCTAACTCATCCTTAATGTTCTCTTACGCTAGTTTATGTATTTCATTTTAAACTAGTAATGGGCAAGTAAAATATGTTTTTAAAACAAAGCAGAGAAGCTTATTAACTTAGAATTTAAATTTCTAACATTAATAAAATATAAAAATTTTCTTATTAAGTTAGTGTGCTAAAATGGGACCGTATATTAAGGTAAGAGGTTCTGTTTTGGACAGCTTCTTTAACAAAATGAAATATTTTTCAATTTTACAATACAATCTTTGTTGAAACTTTTTAATATTGTAGGTTCATTACTGGATGAGTTTGGGTTTATTTAATGAGATTTTTACGGGCCTATCCGCGTCTTTAGAACATTTCCACCACCTTCCACAAAAAAAAAAACGCACACACACAACATACACAGAGTTAAATGGCCGACAATCCGTTAGGTCTCTTCAGGATTTATGGAATAGGGGAGTCTGAAGGCCGAAAATCCCTTGAAATATAATTTCAAAAAATTACTACACTCTCTTTTCCGTGATGGTGTTGAAAGTTGTGAACAGATAATCTATAATTTTCAGCAATTTAATAATCAATAACTAATAATAAAGATATAAAAATTAAATATATATGTGTGTGTGTGTGTGTGTGTGTGTGTTTGAAGTCAGATAGTGAACGAGTTAGTTAAACTAAGTTTCAATTTTTTTTTTGATGAGTTGTATTGAAAAACTCTTCTTTATTAAATATCTTCACTTTCATATACCATAAACAACGTTTCGGTTCATCGCCACATCATCAGGTACTCTACAATGCAAATTAACAAAATTCATAATATGCATACAATACAATGATGAACAATTTTTAATTTTTTTTTTTTTAATTTTCAATTTTTTAATTTAAAACCATTGCCTCCCATATCACAATCATCGAAGAAAGGTGTCGTAATTGGAGGATAAAAATAAATCCCAACAAATCACATTTATTCTTCTTTGTAAACCTGCCGACTGCCCTACAGTATACTTTAATAATGTGGCTCTTACCCCTGTAGAATTCGTTATCTTGGACTACATCTTGACAAACGACTAACCTGGAATCCTCACACAAGACTGAAAAGACAAAAAACTGCACGCAGATTCCGCCTATTATAGCACTTACTAGACAAACGGTCTAAACTTTCAACTCATTACATAAGACTGATCTACATGACAATAATAAGGCCCATCTGGACATACGGAGTTGAGCTTTGGGGCTCCACTAAACCTTCGAATTCCTCTCGTATTCAATCTTTACAATCCAAAATCCTCAATGCTCCTTATTTTGTTACTAATAAAACCATCACTAAAGACCTAAATGTTCCTTATGTAACCGATCTAGCCCGAACCTGATATTATTCCTTCCATAATAAACTCCCTAACCACCCAAACCCACTAGTTTCTAACCTTGCTTCCTCTTCCAATCCTGGCAATCCTCCGAGGCGCCTGAAAAGAAGATGGCCTTGTGACCTTATATTGTAAACTGTTTTTAGAGTTCTACTACTGGGTAGTTTCTCTACATCCTGTATCATATCATTATATCATTATGATCAAATTTACTTGTATTTTTTATACAGTTGTAAATATCAATAAATAAAAAGCCATTGCCTTAGTATTATTATTTCCTCACAATTTATAATTAAACTGGTCTCTTTATTTAGTCTGAAGTATAATAGTCACAGTAATTATTAGTGCTGTCAGCTTGTTTTTATTTATTATGACTATTGCGACTATTATACCTCAGCCTCAATAAGAAGACGAGTTTAATAATGATATGGAGGATATAAGTATAGTAAGGTAATGGTTTTAAATAAAAAATTGTGTTGTTGGATTAATGGTATAGTAGTATACATATTATTAAAAAATTAAATTAAAATCTAAAAAATGCTTAGTACTTTGTAAGGACTACTACTACTGCTGTAAGTACTGTCCACAAGTTTTTTACCCAATTAAGGGTACCCAATTTAGGAGGCTGGGTGGACCCCAGGAGGTCTCCAGAACCCACAGGAGGTGACTCACGGCTACAGTGTAACAGAAAACAATTTTCTGCTCAGGCAGATTCGAACTCGAGTCCTTGGAGTTAGTAGCCACGTGCCTTACCCCGGGGCTGGCCTCGCTCCATGCATATTATTATTTGTGTTAATTTGTATTTTAGAGTACGTGATGATGGGGCGATGGCCCGAAATATTGTAAATAACATTAAATTAAAATAAAGACATTTAGTAAGGAAGAGTTTTTCAGTACGACTCATTAAAAAAAAGAGTTGAAACTTCGTTTAACTAAACTCGTTTGCTATCTGACTTCAAACACACACATATATATAATGTCTATCCCTTACAGTTATTGATTAATAAATTTCTTGAAATTGCAAATTATCATTGCATTACCTAGGTAAGGATAGTGTATTAAATTTTTGATATTCTATTTTTAAGGGATTTGTGGGGGCTTCAACTCTCAGGGTACTTGACCCTGGAAGATGAGAACCAAAAAAAGTATTGAGAACTACAGATACCTCAGAACTATTAACACTTTAGTGTACAAATGTTTTTGACGAAGGATCAGAAGCCAATTAAGCAGGTACAAACCCTTCCTAGACATGTCAAGGGGCCTCTACATGTTGGCCAAGCCATGACGAACTCAGACATGCACGAGCATGTGGATGGGTGGCTTGTACGAGTTGGCCTAAGCTTGTTGGCGATCCGTCGAGAGTCGGTTTTTTGACACAGATCAAAGGGGTTCATGAGAGCGCTCGTGTAGCATCTCCACCTTTGTTCTTTGTCTAGTTGCAACTGAGAGTTGTTAGGAGGTTAAAAGTTTTTTATAATAAGTTTTATATTTAAACTTATTTATTTATGTTTAATTTTCTTTCATTTTCTTTTTTTTTTGTAATAAGAATAATATAATACCAGTGCAATGGCTGAAACCATTAGTACGTCCGCCATGCTTGCCTCTCTGAATAACACTGACATATGGATGGCCCGCTCTTTGTTTACCGAGCATTTGTACAAGCCTCTAATTCGTGACGGGCGGCCAATATGTGGATCCGCCTTCAAACTTTCCCACCCCCTCCGGGGTCTAGGGGGGGAGCCCCCTATTAAATAGGGGGTGTTCTGTCACCTATGGCCAATGAGGAATTAGATTTTAAAAAAGGTAACGCCCCTAAAGGGAGGTGGGAGAAAAGGGGCAGGACAACTAGACCAGAAAAAATGGCACAGAAGCAATAGAGGAACAGAAGTAAGTAGACGGGCAAGAGAAAAGCATGGACTCGGAGAAGTCCTAAGAAGGGCTCTTCAGAAATAGATCTCCATGGCTTAAACGTCACCGATGGTTAAGACAGCACTCACGGCAAAGACATATCCACGACATGAATCATCCGAAGCAGAAGCTATTAAGATATATTAAATAAAGTAATTCAATATTTTATAGCAAACCAATTATCTGAATCATTTTAATAACATCATTGTAAATAAATACTTATCAATCATTGTAAATAAATACTTAGTCTCTTTATGTAGTTTATTTACTATCATATTACACCATAACACTCCTGATTATGTTATATAATTAATGGTAACAACATTGTATAAATATAAAATTATTTAATTGGTAAACTGGTAAACACACAAAAAGCCTTTGGATAAGAATTCAATTATAATAATAGTTTTGCAGGACCCAATATAAATTAATTAATTAACTTATTTTGGATAACTGCCTTCAGCGATTATCCTGGCATCCCAACTAAATCCCGAGACAGTACATATCAATACAAAATGGTTCGTGGTCGAAAAGGGCAAAATCAGTTAGACCAGGTATTTGCTTGAGAAAGGGTTCGGTTGGTAAGCTCCTAGGATAAGTCAATTATGGTTTATTACAAACACTTAGTCGGCTCTCCTTATGACGTATGCTTCTTAGGCGGAGCCACTAAAGCCAATCAGAAGGAAGAAAGAATATGGTGACAGATCGAGCTGGAGAGTGAAGCAGAGTACTTAGAGCAGAGGAAGTTGATCTCTGTAAAACTATTTCACATTCAATGATAAACAACCTATCTGAATCATGTTATAATATTATATTATTCATGAATATATTCGCTTTGGGAATTATATTACCAAATAATTCTATATTTCAATGGTAATAATGTGTATAATTGTTAAGCTGGTTTATGCTTATGGAAAGGTAATTCAATATTTATAGTTTTAAGGACCTAAATTATTTGAATTAAAATAAAATTACCTTCATTAATTATCCTGGCATCCCAGAGACAAAAGGAATTGTTATATAGCAAAAGACATAAATAAAAGTTGACATTTATGGTTAGAATTTTTTTTTTTAATCTAGCTAATAGTCTAATTAATATTCAAGGTTAGCAACGAAACTAAAGCAGATGAAAAATAAACAACAGAGTTAAGGCATTCGGTCGTAAAACATAATAATTGAATTTTTTTATGAATTCAATTTTTTACCCTCATAAGTTATTTTAGGGCTGATTTCATAAACTGTTGAAGAAATCTTTAGGAATATTTTTTCTTAAGAGAATATTCTGCAAAATTATTTATTTTAACTTCTCCAAAAAAGGCGGGAACAATTACTTCTTGGCCAGACTGTAAGTCGAAAAGTACAGGTTAGTTTATATTAACCGCCTTTCATGAGGGAAAATTTCTTTTCCATAAAGCTTACTTCTTCAGGCTTTAGTTAAAGTTTAGGTTATAATGCACGACATTTTTCAACAGCAGTTCCCATTAAGTTTCTTCTCCTTTACCTTTCTCTTAAGACATTAGCTAGAGCCGAAGAGCCTCAATCCAGCGTAACCACTCCTCCTGGTCCCTTGAGGGATTGGCCTCTTTTACTCCTGGTTCTTGGGGTATACTCTTGGTATGTAATTCTGGGGTGTCCGCGTGGTCTCCTTCCTCTGGCTCGAGCCTCTAATACCTTATAGGATTCGTGTCCTCGTTCATGCGGCAGACACGTCCAAACCACTGGAGTTGCGTCTTTCTAGAGTAATTTTAAGTTCTGTAACTCCTAGTTGCTCTCTAATGCGATCCTTCCTAGTTCTCCCAACAGATCTGCGAAGGAACCTCATGTCTGTTGCCGTTAAGCGACTAGAGTGCCTGTCCAGCTTACTCCGTCATAAAATCGACTAACCAGAGGTGCCACTTTATAGATTTTGATTTTAGAATTGAACAGGTTGTACGAAAACGAGATTACTTATTTCAGATATAATAACTGGAATACTGTTGTTTCATGCTTCTTTACTGTGAAAGATAAGGAGTTTTTTTTTATATACTATATAACAATTATATAAATTAAATTTTGAAATGTTTAGTATACGTTAAGTTTAAAATGTTTGATCCGGAGAACTAAATAGAGAGCGCTGTTGAGTTAGGAACTAAAACTGATCCGAAAAAAACTTTCTTTGATCCACCAACACTAGAGCCATCCGATTGGGATTTCTTTACGACCACTAAAAGCTGATATCTCTTCCTTCAACGTCAATAGATCTATTTGGAAGTTTGTTTGTTTTTTTTTATTGAAACTGTCAGTTCGTATTTCAATAACAAACCATATCATTGTTGTCTATTTATTTTGACATTCGTTTCAAACTAGCGTACTATCTATTTAAAAAAAAAAACAATCTGGTGCAAAAAAACACTGCACATCACACAACTTTCATGGTAGATGAAAATCTCCAACATTAAAAATTTATTTTTTTGTTGCCACAAAAATTTATATTTTAAACTTTCTCGAGGGGGATAACGAATATCAACCAATAACAACAATTTAACAAAGGCTAACGATGTTGTAAATATATTAGTTCATGAACCCAGTACACAAAAACTCAATTATTTCACCCAATTACAAGTCAAAATTGATGAGTCTGCCAAGTATAGTTAGGGGTAATATAAAATGGCGGCTGTTTCAAGATTTTTTTTTTTTTACTTTATTAAGTTTATTCACAACTGTAAAAATATTTTTACAACCAGCGAATGAGATGTAGAGAGAGAGAGAGAGAGAGAGAAAAAAAAAAAAAAAAAAAAAAAAAAAGTCATGAAGGCATGAAGGTTAAGGTGATCCAATGATGACTCTCCATTAAAATTGAAATTTAAAAATCAATTTAAGAGGTCCCTATTCCAGTTCCTTCGTAAACGTCGTCTCGTATCTGCTAAGTCTCGTGTTAGTCCTTGAATTAGAGGGTTAGTGTGTATTGGAAGTGCGTCGTGAAACCGTTTATATAATGATTTAATGGTTGTTTGTACGTAGGGAGTTCGTAAGTCTTTGTGTAAGTTCTTGTCACTGATGTAGGGGGGAGCACTACTGATCAGTCTTAGTAATTTTGATTGAAACTGTTGCAGTTTCAGTAAGTTAGTTTTTTTGGCATATCCATAAATTTTTGCACCGTAAGTCCAAATTGCTCTGAGAAGGTAAGTATAAATCTTTGTTTCAAGATATTAAAAAAAAAAAAAATTATTCGGAGCTCTATATCTTTAAACTTATCAACAACACTTGAAAACTCATAGAACATCGTTTGAAGTACAGTAAATTTGTTTAAATATGAATCTTAGTGGAGCTGTTAATGTTCCCGAGACACAGTTTTTAAAAACCAACATTTCATGAAATATAAACTGAAAAATCTATAGTTAGTGAATTTATTCTATGGAATCTTTATCTCAGTAATTATGAGAAACGCCATTAACTACTTTACAGTTCATTTAAACTAGTTGTAATTTGAGTGCTAATAGACATCTGTACATCAAATGGTTTTTGAGATATAGGTTTTTCAAAATAAAGTCACTAACTACTAATCTTTCAGTACGTTCCATACGACATTTTTATAAAATACTGCTTTTTAAAAAAGTTACATCTCGAGAACAATTGAACATAAATAGCTCTTTATTAAATAAATCAATTTTATATCCAAATCCGTCTCAACACTTTATTTATTCATTTGTCCAACGTTTCGGCCTTGGACCAAGCCATCTTCAG
>NW_027104706.1:54738-55480 GCF_000696795.3 Halyomorpha halys | reverse complement strand
GAATAAATAAAGTGTTGAGACGGATTTGGATATAAAATTGATTTATTTAATAAATATTACCTTGTCTCAAAACATTTTTGAAATAATATAATTAATAGCTCTATTAGGGTTTACATTTTAGTAAATTTCCTCTACTTTAAATGATGCTCTCTTAGATTTCCTATTGTTGTTGATACATTTAAAGATGTAGAGATCCGAATAAAAAATTAATTATTTTTAAGGTTTTGAAACAGCTACCATTTTGTATTCCCCATACCTATACTTGGCAGACTAATCAATTTTGACTAGTAATTTTACATAGTTTTTAATTAAGTAATCAAAAATAAAAGTGAAATAACTGCCTTTTTTCTCTCTTGGGCTCTTGTACTAAGATGTCTATTAGCGCTCAAATTAAAGTAAGTTTAATGTGCTATGTAGTATTAATGACATTTATCTTCGAAAGTGATAAGTAGTTTTCATGATATTTGCCAAAAATATATTAAAATGATGATTTCTAGTTGTTCTGATAAAACATTTGGTTTATGATAATCTCAGGAATCTTTGGACGTACAGATGTCTGACAGCACTAAAATTAAAGCTGGTTTATTCTAACATAAAGTAGTTCGTAAAGTTTATCTTTGTAGCCATTGCAGTTTTTATAATTTTTTTTTTTTGATTTGATAGATTTATTTATTGATAGATATTACAATCTGCCACACAGTTGTGGCCAATAGGTAATATTGATGAATGATCTCATACATAC
>NW_027104706.1:50630-51443 GCF_000696795.3 Halyomorpha halys | reverse complement strand
ATAAAGCACGAAACATGGGCGTTGATGACCTCAGGGTTTTACGCCCTTAAGCCCCAGACAACAACAACAACAACAACTATCTTAGTAGGGGTAGTAGTTCTTATATTTTCTGAATATTTCAATAATATTTTCTTTTTTTTGATGTTTCAGATTTTCGTTTATACTTTAAAATATACATATATTGCAGAAATTGTAGCTTTTCATTTTTTTTTTTAAGTTAAATTGTATTTGATTTTTTTTTAATTTATTATCAGAAGTTATGTTAAGTCACCCTATGTTTTATGATATGGCATAGGGTTTTATTTTATCTGTTCCAATTTTATTTTACATAATCTGTTAATTATAAGCTAATATTTTCATTATATTTTATAATGGTTTATAATTTTATTTTCATTTTGTATTTAACTCTAAGGCTCTAGAGCTTTATTTCAATGCCAATATTATCAGCAATATTATTCTAAATGTGTTAATACATAAATAATATTATTATTGTTTATTAAATTAATTAAAACTTGTATCCTTTTTTGTCTCAACACTTTTTATTTTTCACCAGTCCGACGTTTCGGCCATTTTAGCCATCCTCAAGGACATCTTCAATTATAATTTCTTCCTCATATAAAATTTAGAGTTACTTTTGCAGGCTATTCTGCCCAGGTCATTCATTAATTATAAGTTAAAAACCTATTTTTTTAAAATTAAAATCATAAATATTTATTTCTTCTTATATAAGATTATCCACACAAATTCACTACCATATACACCATAAAAAAATAGGTTTTTAACTTATAATTAATGAATGACCTGGGCAGAATA
>NW_027104706.1:47227-48385 GCF_000696795.3 Halyomorpha halys | reverse complement strand
AAATTATAATTGAAGATGTCCTTGAGGATGGCTAAAATGGCCGAAACGTTGGACTGGTGAAAAATAAAAAGTGTTGAGACAAAAAAGGACACAAGTCTTGATTAATTTAATAAATAATTACCTTGTCTCAAGAGATTGAAATAATATAATTAAATTATAATTATTATTATTATTTTGCATATAAAGCTTTGTCCGAACAACTAGAAATCAATTCATTTTAGCAAATACCATCGAAATATTTATTTCTAGGAAGATAAATGTAGCTACTTTATATTACATTAAATTATCTTTAATTTAAGTGCTAATAGATATCTGTACGTCTCTTGATTCTTGAAATATAGATTTCTTACAATAAATTCACTAACCACAGATTTTTCGGTACATTTTCCTTACTATATAATTCAGGTGAAAGTAAATATTGAAAGTAAAACTGGACAAAACGTTATTAATTTCAAGACAGCCTATTGTCTATGAACCTTTCCATTTAAAATACCTCCAAGGAATGACACTGAACCTGTTTTCAGAATTTCTTAATTTTTTTTTTATTAAATTAAGGTAATAACAAGTTAACCCTGGAAGACACAACTTCCAAATTTCTTTCTTTTCCATTTTATTATTTATTGCTTCAAATATGTGATGTAGTAATTATTCCTCGGACCGTTCTCTTCACGACGGCGCCTCCTATTACAGTGAGTTTGCTAATCACACGTTGCCGTTTTCGAGAAAAGCGGAAAAAAGTGAAAAATCGAAAATATAAAGCGATACTTCCAGTTATTCGAAAAGGTTTCTGTCATATTCCAGATATATCGCCGCCTTAACGAATTAATTTAGTTTCATACGACTTTGAGCTAGGTTGTTCACACCATTTTGTGAGGCTTGGTTATTGTCAAGTGAAAGTAAAAACAGTTATGAAACAATTTGTAGTACACGACCTCTAAAACTGTCAAAAGAAGTGGGAAATAACGTACCTATTAATCAGAGATAACAGAGTACTAAAATATCTTAATAACAAGAGATCAATTTTTTCTTTGACATGGAGATAATAAGTGTAAGGAATTTAATCTAGTATTCCCTTATCAGCAACGCTTAGAGCGTTTTTATTTATTTTATTTTTTCTAAAGAATAGTTGTTATTTGTATATATAAAAAATATTGTTAG
>NW_027104706.1:43835-46912 GCF_000696795.3 Halyomorpha halys | reverse complement strand
GACTTTTATTCAATTCTATTGTTTTAGGTAAGTAGAATAGTGTTTCTACTTTGATGTATTTTATTTAGTACTTATGTTCTAGCACTGTAACCTTATATGTATAATAAACTATTGTCTTAGCAATCGTCTACTTTCTACTTTCTTCAGATATACAAAATAGATAATTTAATATATATATACCATTGAAATACATATATCCAGGCTAATACGATATTTATTCTTTTATTACCGAAGGCATTTTAAGGAGTAGAAATGGTCCGTTGTGTGTGGAGGAAGCTCTGGTTGTTTATAAAGTATATAAACAATTATATATAAATAATAAATAAATTGCAAGACTTAACAAGTGACGACTACTTTACAATTTCGTTCACGAATACGAACCTTTACAAGCACAAACTAAAGCATCTCAAAAGAAAAAAAATTAGAACAAATGTTTATTTTACTGGCGTAGGAGGCTTGCGTCATTAACTAACTTGTAGAAAACTGACCCCGAACACTTCGAATTACCATCTTCCCATTTTTCAACAAATCAACTGCCAATATCGAGTTGTCTTTTCATACAAAAACAAATGTGCCTTCATGAGTCTAAAAGGATTGGCAGAGCCAACAGCTAAAATAAACTTTAATCAATCGAAGTCTAGAACAAGACGTTTGTTTGTACAATCAATCCAAGGAAGAATGTCATTTTTGAGATGAGAAAGATGGGTATCAATCAGCTTTGTCAGTATTTAATATGATTGAAAGGTTTAGATGCAACATAGTGCATCAGATAAAATTTGCAAATATGCAGCTATAAATATTTTGACAGCGTTGGCAGTTATTAAGAAGTTGATATACAACGAGGAGGGATCATAACACTGAAAATAATCATCCGTTCCCATCCCGCCCCCAATATGCCATGTTAAGAGCCAGACAGTTTTGTTTAAGTACATTAACTTACAACATTAGAAACCCTAAAAGAACCTAATTTAAAGTAAAGTAAATTTGTTAAAATAATAACCCATAAGCTCTACTATGGGTTTACGCTCAATAGTTCCCGAGACACAGTTTATTAAAAAGCAACATTTCATGAAAAATCAATAGTTAATAAAAATAATGAAAGTTAATAGTTTAACCTTTATCTAAGAAACTGGGAGGCGTACAGATGCGTACCAGCACGCAATGCTCTATAAAGTAGTTTATCTTCGTGGGAGTAGTAGTTTTTATGATATTTTCCAAAATGAATTCATAAAATATTGATTTCTTGTTGCAAATGTTCCGAAGAAGGTAGCTATACGAAAGTGTGTTTACGTCGGTGAAGGTTATAAAAAAACTAAAATATAAATAAACTTTCTGAAGTGTCTTTACTCCCCCTCATGAGGTTACTCCATCTCATAATACAACAGAACTAGAGGTAGATATTGGTTCGTTGGTGGACGCATCTGATCGACCACAATGTTCACACCAAATATATATTTTGAATGTCATTGCAATGTTGGTATCGATTGATAAATGATAAAAATATTTTGTCTATATATTTCCCTTATTTATGTATAACAAATACTTGTATTACTACTTTTTGTTTCATTATTTTACTTCGACATATGTCCCCTAAGAATAAATACATGGTTCATATAGAGAGATTTTTATCTGGCGAGCGTTTACAAATTTTCAGATAGTAGAATAAAATTACATTGGTATATTGGCTTTACTACTGTTTATAATGTTAATCAATACCTGCCTATTTATTTTATTACAAAGATGTGGAGGTTTGGTTATTCAATAAATGAAGGAATAGGTGTTGTTTAAAGGAGAGAATGGATAAGGACTGGCGAATGGAGATGGGAAGAGAATTCCAGAGGGAGGTTGCACGTATGACGAAGGTTTAGCTAAAGAAGGTTCTATAGGAGGGCATATATAAATACTCTACATATATAATACTCTTATAGTTATTATATCAATTATATTACCTCATTCAAGTTTTTAATTTTGGTCCTCGAGGCTTTGTAAGTAGGACGACATTTATTTATAACAATACAAATCTTTGGACGTTAATATCTTCTTAACAAAGCGTTAACAGCATACCTAGATAAGAATTTTTTTCTTGTTTTGAGGTCCTTAATTCATATTTTTAGTTAGGACACAACCCTGAAAGGCCCTGGGTATATGTACATATATATATGAGAGAAGGATAGCGTTTAAGGAGGAGATGTCCTTGAGGATAATTTCAATAATAAAGAAGAGTAAAGTGGTAGAGCCGATGGCAATACCGCGGCTGAGGGTGAACGAACTATATAACAAGGGACCCAAGATGCGGTGGCATGGTTAGGATGGTTCGGTGGCCAACGCCTAACCAACAGTTTTTCTTTAGTCAGGTCTCTTGTCTCAACTCTCTTGTGTCCATGTTACAATATGATATATATAATCAGAGACAGTAAAACGTTCCGAAACAGTAAAAACCCCAAAATGGGCATAATCGTGGAGTAAAAAATCAAACCTAATGGCTTAATCTATCTATATTGTTTATTATATATTGTATATATCTATATATCTATCTATTTATTTGTTTGTGTTTGTTGTAAACTGATCTACTGCTGTGACTATGAATGATGGTCTGATCTCACATTGCCGTCTAATATTGAATTTGTTTAGCGGGTCACTGAAGAGGATCTAGGAGGGTGAATTCCGGAGAGTGAATTTGTTGATCGGGTGAATTAAAAAATTGTGAAATGGTGAAATTGGAGAAGCAGAAATGAGAAAGAAAAATAGGAATGAATTGAAGCATTTATATATATAAATTATATTCATAATTTGAATAACTGTGATGCTGATATACTGGAGCAGCCCTAGCGGTGCCCAGATGAACTAACAGGAGGAGGTTACATACGATGTTTTGTTTTTGTTTTAAAATGATGAGTTTTTGTTTATGTTAATAACTTTGTTGATATTCTTTCAATCATGTGTAATAGTTCACTATTATATTAAATAAAAACTGTAGAAAGTGACTTTTATTCAATTCTATTGTTTTAGGTAAGTAGAATAGTGTTTCTACTTTGATGTATTTTATTTAGTACTTATGTTCTAGCACTGTAACCTTA
>NW_027104706.1:31777-43785 GCF_000696795.3 Halyomorpha halys | reverse complement strand
AGGAGGGTGAATTCCGGAGAGTGAATTTGTTGATCGGGTGAATTAAAAAATTGTGAAATGGTGAAATTGGAGAAGCAGAAATGAGAAAGAAAAATAGGAATGAATTGAAGCATTTGTATTTGTTGCACAGACCGAAATTGATTGTAAAAGGAAAACTGTAGGGGAAAAATATTGTTTATTATATCTCTTTATATCTGATTATACCATGTATGTATAATTTATATATGTCCGATTAGGGATTGATAAGTATGCTAAAGTATTTCTCTCTCCCTCTCTACAAAAGGGAATGGTCGAATCTTTGTTCACGATAAACTTTTGAAGTAGTGGTGCGATTTACTATATATATTCTGTACATTACAATGTCATAGATAATAAAATAGATAGATAAATTACATAAAAGAATGAGAAAAAATCAACAAAATCAAAGCAGTAAAAATATTTTTACCACACTTTCATGGTCAGTCGGTCGGAATCTTTTTAATATTGTACTAATATATTTATATAAAAGAAGCAGTACCTAAACAATGGAAAACCGCAAAAAAAATTCTGCTGTATAAAAAATGCAACAAGTTATTGGCCCATCTCCCTCTGTTCAGCTATGTCAAAAGTTTCACTAGTGTTCTCAAACGATGGCTAACAAAAAGAATAATCGAATGTGTTCACGAAGATCAAGCAGGTTTTAGGAAGGGATTTTCGACAGTGGACCACATTCAGACTGTAAACCAAATCATCGAGAAAGCAAATGAATATAACTTCTCTCTATATCTTTGTTTCCTTGACTTTAGGAAGGCTTTTGGCGGTATTATACATTCAGAAATATTTAAGACACTGAAATTAATTGGAATAGAGGACAAAATATATTAAGATAATAACAGAGCTTTGTAAGGAGATGAAAGCATACATTATTCAGAATGATTAGAAAGTAACTAACATTGTAGGTACGTAAATAGTGTTGAAATATATAAATATGAAAATGTTACAAGTATTCAAAAACTAATGTCAAACAATCGTAAACAACTTAATATGGATAGTTGAATATATAAGTAAAATAAAAGCTGTATGAGAAGGATAATATTAAAATTAAGTAAGAGGAAAGAACAAATAATAAAATAAATATCTTATAAATAAATGTATGTACTAAATTATTTAAAATAAACTTATGAAAAGATCGGGAAATAAAATATAAAGTTATATAATCCAAAAGGGATAAATAAATACAAATATTTTATAATTGTGAGAGATAGTTGACCGTGGATGACTTGTTCGAGGAGATGGTTGGGGGTGCGGTCAAAATAAAACACAAATAAGTTGCTGTAACTTATTGTGCCAACGTTTCGGCTAGAATATTTAGCCTTCATCGGGGCTAAGAACAGAACAAGATTACAACCAATGAATACAAAAAAAAAAAAGAAAAGAAAATATAAACAGATTGACATAAAGTAAATAATTTTACAGAATGGAATAAATAAAATAAAGTGATAAGAGAAGTGGAAAATACTTTTTTTTCTAGAATTTCCAGCCGAAACGATTAAATAACTTACATCAACTTATTTGTGTTTTATTTTTACCGCACCCCCAACCATCTTTTCCTCCCACAAGCATTTTAATTTAAGATTAAAGTTATGGGGAAAAAATAAGAAATAAAATATAAAGTTAAGTAAGACCAAAGAGGTAATTAGTAAATATGACAATAAGAAAATGTGGTGGGTAAGGAAGAAGTAATAAGAAAATAGTAGAGAAGGAGAAAGGATGTAAGAAGAAAGATAAGAAATATTAAATAATTCTTAAAAAACAAACCTGCTTGGTCGAAATTGAAAAACCTAGTAAAAGGAGTGGATCGTACGGAAAAGTGTTGTCTACCGAATTGATAACGGGTTTACTGGAAAAGGTAAAGAATTTTCTTCTTAGCCCTCATGAAAGCTTGAAATTCTGACCGAAACGTTAATACTAATAAATAAGTTTACTTATTTGTGTTCACTGATCGCATCCACCAACCATCTTCTTCTCATTTATATATATATTTACAGTCAACTATTAACTCATCATTGTATAAAGGATAGTATATTTAGAATTACGTATATACATATATCATTTATATTCACATTAATAAGTTGACATTACGTAGTTCAAAGAAACAATATCGATACATTATCGATTATATAATGCTTCCTCTAAAGATTACGATTTCTCTGAACATATCTCGACATTGAAGATATAGAGCTCAAGTGCTGACTCACAGGACGCATCAATTAATCGATTCCTACTTTATCGATGATTTTTGAACCGCTTATTTGTTGAGAATGAAGGAAAACAATTCTTTCCAACTCGAAGCGGATAATCTCACTGTTAACGTTGAGACGTAGTCAAGGACAGAGATAATAGCTTCATTAGGAAAATAGGACTATAAGGTCTAGCAAAGTGTCCTGCAAATGATCCTGTTTATGTATAAGAATTTGTTTATTAATATCAAGTTAGGGCGGTACGAAGACGTCAGTTATTCTATTACTTTAATGAAAACTATTTATAATTACGATGAATGGAATATGGTCCGGGTGCGGTAAAAAAAAAACTCAAATAGTAGAATTATACTATTTTATTGAGCCAACGTTTCGCCCCACGTTGCAGGGCTTCGTCAGGGCTAAAAAGATACAAAAACATAGTTACAAAAGGAAAAAAAAAAGAGAAAAAAACATAAGTGTAAAATAACAGGGGTATAAAATGTAAAAAAGTAAGATATAATAAGAAAAATTAAAGGTTGTAAATAGTAAATGAAATTATAAAATCATTTACTATTTAGAACCTTTAATTTTTCTTATAATATCTTACTTTTTTTTACATTTTATACCCCTATTATTTTACACTTATGTTTTTTTCTCTTTTTTTTTTTTCCTTTTGTAACTATGTGTTTGTATCTTTTTTAGGCCTGACGAAGCCCTGCAACGTGGGGCGAAACGTTGGCTCAATAAAATAGTATAATTCTACTATTTGAGTTTTTTTTTTTTACCGTACCCGGACCATATTCCATTCATCTATACACACGGTCAATCAACTATCTTCCAGTATTTATAATTACTATTTAAAATTGATGAGTCCGCCGAGTATAGGTTGGGGGAATACAAAATGGTGGCTGTTTCAAAATGTTAAATAAAATTAATTTTTCATTCGAAGCTCAATATATAAAGATGCATTCAGAATCGTAAATAACTATCCATATTACACTTGAATAACTAAGTTACATTCAGAATTGTAAACAAAAAATAGAATTCGAAATTTTTCACGATCGCAATGCTTTTCCTTAATTAAAAAAAAAAAAAAAGGTATGAAAACGTGAAACAGTATTAAATGTCAATGATATCTAGACAAATTACTGTTGTTGGCCCTTTTCATTGAAAATAGCTCCATAGAACAAGACTGAACCTGTTTTCATAATAAAAAAAAAAAATGGAAGCCCTATGTTAAAACCACATCAAATCGACGAAGTCTTTTTTAAGGAGAGCTTTGAAAAACAAAAAACAAAAATCCTTGGTTATAAACATTTATTTGTGCAAAATTAACAATAAAAATCAAAAATTTTTCAAAATAAAATCAAATGAATAAACTGAATAATAAAAAGAATAAACAAATTTACGAAATTAATAATTATATAAAATAGAATACTGTATGCTGTTCCCATAGATCAGGGGTGATATCTCTTGATATACCTGCAGGACTATTGTTGCCAAATAGTCTATTATAATATGTCAATTAGCACTCAAATTAAAGCTAGTTTAATGGACTATAAAGAAGTTTATGACCATTACCTTCGTAGGAATAGTATTTTTCATAATATTTGCTAAAATAAATTGATTTATAGTTGTTATGACAATAAATTTGATTTATGAAAAACTTTATTTCAGAAACCATTGAACGTACTGATGTCTGCTAGCGCTCAAATCAAAGCTAGTTAAATTTACTACAAAATAGTTAATTATGTCTATCTTTGTAGGAGTAGTAGTTTTTATTATTAGATTCACAAAATGTTAATTTCTAGTTGTTCTTATAAAATGTTGGATCTTTGAAAAAATATATCCTTAGATCCATAAGATGCACAAATGTCTGTCAACATTCAAAATAAAGGAAATATAACTTACTATAAAATAGTTTATGACACTTATCTTCGTAGGGGTCGTAGTTTTTATGATATTCACATATGAATATAAATTTGGCAAATGAAAATGTGTCCGAACAACTATAAATCAATTTATTTTAGCGAATTTCATGTAAACTATTACTCCTACGAAGAAAAACATCATGAACTACTTTATAACTCATTAAACTATCTGTAATTTAAGTGCTAATAGACATCTATACATCAAATGGCTACATATAGGTTTTTCAAAATAAATTCTCTAAAAGATCAGTAGCTTTTAGTACGTCCCATACAACATTTTTATGAAATGTTGCTTTTTAAAAAGCTATATCTCAAAAACTATTTAACGTAAATGACTCTATTAGAGCTTATATTTTAGAAAATTTACTCTTCTTTAAATGACGTTCTCTTAGGTTTTCTTGTGTTGTTTCTACTTTTTAAGATATAGAGCTCCGAATGAAAAATTAGTTTTTTTAATTACTTTGAAACAGCTCCCATTTTTTATTCTCCCTACCTATACTTGGCAGACTCATCAATTTTGACTTTTAATTATACATAGTTTTCATTAAAGTAATCAAAAATTAGGGTGCGATAACTTGAAACTTGAAAGTTGTCCATAAAAGCAAAAGTTGGTCAAAGCCACAAACAAAAGTTGGTGGGCCCACACCAATACTGATTCAAATTAAAGTATCCCATTGTCCAACCTTAATTGATTGAAATACTATAATGGCAATCATCGGGCACCATGGTTACATTATCATTAATTACAACAAAAATGAATCGCCTAAACACAACAGAATCAGACCAACTACTAAATTCCAACCGGCTAACTGATTTTAAACCGTAGATTGTTCACACGTTGCTAGGCAAATACTACCTCACCGTTATTCCTGCATATAAATATTATAATACAAAATAAAAATACATCTCTTTCTTTTAAAATAAAAACTATCTTCTTACAAAAAAAAATACAAATAAAATTGAAGTGTAATTCAATTGAAACTTACAGTCTTAAATATTGTAGTCATATCTCAGTCCGTTCTCTTCACCACAATAGCACTTCCTATTACTGCAAGTAAGATAATATAACCTCCCCGATATTAAATAGTAAATAAATTGCAAGACTTAACCAGTGACAACTACTTTACAATGTTGTTCACTAATACGAATCTAAAAACTAAAAACTAAAGCATATCAATAGAATATAGAACAAATGCTTATTTCACTAGCGGAGAAGGCTTCTTGCGTCATTAATACGTCTTATCTTTTAGAAAACTGACCTTGAATACTTCGGATTAGCATTTTCCTATTTTTCAACAAATCAACTGCCAATTTCGTGTTGTCTTTCCATAAAATAACAAATGTGGTTTCATGGGTCAATCAGAATTGGCACAGCTGACAACTGAAATAAACACCAATCAATCGAGGTCTAGAACAAGCCGTTTGTTTGTACAATCAATCGAAGGAAGAATGTCAGATTTTAACAAGTGATGAGAAAGATGGATGTCAATCAGCTGTGTAATATGATTGAAAGGTTTAGATGCAACATAATGCATCAGATAAAATTTGCAAATATGCAGCTATAAATGTTTTGACAGCGATGGCAGTTATTAAGTAGTTGATATACAATTTGGAGGAATTATCATAATACTGAAAATAACCATCAGTTCCTATCCCGCCCCCAATATGCCATGATAAGAGCCACCTTTAACCTTAAAAACATCAAGTAAAAGCGAATAGATAAGAAAAAAAAAATTAATTTAATTATACCCAACTAAGTTCTCTAGTTCAGCGGAGGAGGTGCAGGAAATGAATGCCATTTCCTTAACATTTTACAAAAAATAAGGATAAATTTAAAATAAAAATAGCAAATTTACAGTGCATTCCAGCACTAACTCTACTATAATCTACTACTCTAAGGATTATTGTGGCGAAATGTTTCTATTTAGCATAAGAGCCTAAGACGAGAAAAAAGTCAGTTATTTTTGATTACTTTAATGAAAACTATGTCTAATTAAAAGTCAAAATTGATGAGTCTGCCAAGTATAGGTAGGGAGAATAAAAAATGGGGGCTGTTTCAAAGTAATTAAAAAAACTAATTTTTCATTCGGAGCTCTATATCATAAAAAGTAGAAACAACACAAGAAAACCTAAGAGAACGTCATTTAAAGAAGAGTAAATTTTCTAAAATATGAGCTCTAATAGAGTCATTTACGTTAAATAGTTTTCGAGATATAGCTTTTTAAAAAGCAACATTTCATAAAAATGTTGTATGGAACGTACTAAAAGATCAGTAGTTAGAGAATTTATTTTGCAAAAATTTATATCTCAAAAACCATTTGATGTACAGATGTCTATTAGCACTCAAATTACACATAGTTTAATGAGCTATAAAGTAGTTTATGAAGTTTATCTTCGTAGGAGTAATAGTTTACATGAAATTCGCTAAAATAAATTGATTTATAGTTGTTCCGACAAATTTTCATTTACCAAATTTATATTCATATGTGAATATTATAAAAACTACTACCTCTACGAAGATAAGTGTCATAAACTATTTTATAGTAAGTTATATTTCCTTTATTTTGAGTGTTAGCAGACATTTGTGCATCTTATGGATCTAGGGATATATTTTTTCAAAGATCCAACATTTTGTACGAACATCTAGAAATTAACATTTTGTGAGTTTATTTTGTCAAATATCATAAACACTCTTACAAAGATAGACATAATTAACTATTTTGTAGTAAATGTAATAGCTTTGATTTGAGCGCTGGCAGACATCAGTACGTTCAATGGTTTCTGAAATAAAATTTTTCATAAATCAAATTTATTGTCATAACAACTATAAATCAATTTATATTAGCAAATATCATGAAAAATACTATTCCTACGAAGGTAATGGTCATAAACGTCTTTATAGTCCATTAAACTGGCTTTAATTTGAGTGCTAATAGACATCTGTACGTCACATAGTTCCTGAGATATAGATTTCTCAAAATAAATTAACTAACTACTAATCTTTCAGTAGATTTTTAAGAAATTTTGCTTTTTAAAAAGCTATATCTCGAGAACTATTGGACGTAAATAGCTCTTTTAGGGCTAATATTTTAGAAAATTTACCCTTCTTTAAATAACGTCCTGTTAGATTTTTTAGTATTGTTGGTAGATATTTAAGATATAGAGCTCCCAATGAAAAATTACTGTTTTTTTAAGGTTTTGAAATAGTCGCCAGTTTTTATTCCCCCTACCTGCACTTCGCAGACTCATCAATTTTGACTAGTAATCATACATAGTTTTCATTAAAGTAATCAAAAATTGGGGTGAGATAACTGCCTTTTTTTCTTCCCGGCTCTTATACTAATTGTTGTAGCTCGACTGGAGTCCAGCAATATTTTTATAGCTCAAAAAGGGTGCCATGGTAAATAAAACAAAGGACAAACACTGTGATAAATAATTTTAATTTTTAATTATATGTGAAAATTGACTAATTAGGTAATTAGACATAATTTAAGAAATGTTTATTAACTTAAATATATGATTCCATAATGTTTTAATGTCTCATAGGGTAATTGGAGACTAAAATTAATGACCTGGGCAAAATAGCCTGCATGAAGTTTTTTTAAAAATTAATGTGGTTCTAAAATTGTATTAAAGGTATGATAATTTATTAATAATATTGTTACTTGTTGAAGATGTGTAATAAAACCTGTTTGTACACATTTTCCCTGAAGATGGCCCAATTGAATAACTATGTTTTGAGACTAAAATGGATAAAATTTTATTTATTTAAACAATATTTATTTAACCAGTCTCAGGGTGGTATAAAATGTTAAGATTATAAATAAAGTTTAAATGTTAATTTATGAGAGATAAACTTTATGTTACTATTTACAATTAACTTTGACATGAGTATGATAATAAAATAAATAAGAATTTAGACCAAAATAGAGTTTTAAATAAGTCAATTATGTTCTTGACCTGACTGTAAGGAAGGTTAAAAATATTGCATGATAAGAAAGTGATAATAGCATTATGTTAATCTGCAATTAAAAATTAATGGAAAAGTGTAAATATCGAAAGATGGATGATTATAAAAGGTGATAATAAAAGGAACATGGTAGGTAGGGTTTGTCGGTTTTTTGGAGGAAATTATGAAATTCGAAAAATTCGGTTTTTTAGTAGAAAATATCGGTTTTCAATGTATGAATAACACTTCGGTTGCAAGTGAGAGGGTATTTTCTATTTCGGGGAATTTTCTGAATAAACTAAGGACACGGCTAAATAGCAAATCGAGAGACGTCCTCTGTTTTCTAAAATCATATTTCATTAAACAAAAAAATAAATAGAATATTTAAATTTGTATTAAAATTGCCCGGAATAGAAAATACTCGGTCCTTTGCTTAATTGTATTTAAAACTAAAATTGATTTTAATAATTGTGTATGCATAAACTTTATTTTCTCTTGTCTTTCGGCTTCGATTATAATTTATATTATATAATACACAGTTATGTATTTTCTAATTGTTTTTAATAAGTATCCATCTGTATCTAATAACATCGTTTTTAAAAAAAATAATATGGTTATTATAAAAATATGAAAATATATTGTTTTTATTTATTCAAACCCTTTGCTGAATTACTCGTTTCACTATTATAAAAATATTTACATCCTTATATGTGAAAATTATGCATAAACAACAATCCTGGTCTACTATTATTTCTTTGTTCTACTAAATTGCATAAAAAAAATTTACTATCAATAAAATTGAACAGTACATAATTTCAGTCAAAAACTGCTTTTAATCACTCTAAATTTTCTGTTAAAATTTTTTGTTAGAATTACAGAATATTCGAGCAAAAAAAATTTTTATAAAAATTTGAAACCGGTTAAAACCGGTTTTCTAGAAAAATTACTATTCGAAAACAGGTTTTCCAAAATGTCGGTTTTTGTATAAATCCTAATGGTAGGGGTACGGTCAAAGAAAAAAACTCAAATAATCATAAAACTATTTAATTTGAGCTTAACGTTTCGCCCCACGTTGCAGGGCGTCATCAGAGCTTTCAGACTGAAGGCCAATACAAAAAGAAAACAAGGCTGAAACCTCATATTAAATAATTTCACGATTACTAGACGTCCTTTATTAAAAGGGTAAATAGCATACAATAAAAAAAAGGTAATTAAACATGAGCTGAGGAGAGCTTATTAATTAATTAACATTATTTCCAATTGTTTTATTGTGTCATATGGTGATTTGACTGAAATTAATGACCTGGGTACAATAGAGTTTTTAAATTATTAGATGTAAACTTATATTTAAAGTATGCTAATTTATAATTAATAATATTTTTTGTTAAAAATTACTGAATAACAAAAGCTGTTATATTATTATATTGTCCTTGAGGAGGCCGGGTTGACCAAAGCGTCGGACTTTTAGAAGATAATAAAGAGTGTTTCGAGACATAACTTGGACATAAATTATTTTATTTAAACTATAAAAATCAATATCAAGAAATTGAAAATATTACATATTAAGTAACATGTATGTTATATATGTATATGTAGATGTGTCAATTATCACGACAGCTACATCTAGTGTGACAGTTCTTTCATGACAGTAAATATCATATATATATATATATATATATATATAATCATTAAAACTGCGAAGAACGCACCAAAAAAAACTAAATAGAAGGCCGAGAGTAGAGCGGTAGAGGCCGTGGGCCACAAGCAATTGAACTTAATTAGACTGACAATAGAGGAGAAGATTGCTCACTGTTCTCTATACTCTGTCCTGTCCTTAGTCTATGTATATCTCTTTGCTATGTATATTGCACTTCGAAAAGAAAGTGGTCCGGCGAGCGCCTTTCGGGACCATAATGATTATAGGTGTTACAATATATCCACTAATAACTAGTGTTATTGACCTTTGGGTACATGAAGCCACATTTAAAGGTTATCTGCCATCTGGTCGTCAGTCTGTCATTCTATTTTTTACATGGTTTACTTTTACTATCAATCAATCTTAACAAAACAAAACAATGATCTTAATTGAAAGTACCTTCACTACTGCGACACATACTCAGGTCTATCATTCAGTACAAACTACAAGAGAAATCTTCAACTCAGGAACTATGAGACGTACAGATGTCTATTATCACTCAAATTGAAGCTAGTTTAATGTACTGTAAAGTAGTTTATGACGTTTATCTCCGTAGGAATTCTATTGTTTATTACATTTGACAATATAAATTCGCAAAAATGTTGATTTCGAGTTGTTCGGATAAAATTTTTTATTAATGCAAAACCTATATCGAAGGAACCATTGGACCCAAAGATCTCTGCTAGCAATAAAATTAAAGCTAGTTTAATGTACTATGAAGTAGTTTATGACGTTTATCTTCGTAAGACTAGCAGTTTTCATGATGTTTTCCAAAATAAATTCACAAAATGTTGATTTCGAATTGTTCAGACAAAATTTTTGATTAATGTAAAACTAATCTAAGGAACCATTGGACCCACAGATGCCTCTCAGCAATCAAATTAAAGCTGGTGTCATGTACAGTAAAGTAATTTATGGCATTTATCTTCGTTGGAGTTTGTAGGAGAAGTAGGTTTCATGATTTTTGGTATGTGAAATTATTTTGTAGACATTTGTACGTCTTGTAGATCCTTAAATATAGTTTTCAATAACAATTTTTTTTCTCTAAACAACTAGAAATCAACATCAGTCCTAAATGGGAAAATAAATAATCCATTTATGTTTTTGTGTTTGTATGGGTAGTTTGACATTTATCTTCTTAGGAGTTGTAGTATGATATTTGCGAAATTAAATTTATTTTTTAACCGAAAAAAGCGGAAAAACTATCTGTACTACACCTTATCGGGAAAATCGTGAACATTTGGCAAAAAGTTACTCAGCAAAACCCCGTGGCAATCGGATGAACGGTATGGCCGTGCATAAAGTATGAATAAACAAATATTAATTTATAATCCTTAAATTTCTTTTTTGAGACTGGCAATTTTTTACTAAATAATTCAAAAACACTATCCAAATTATAGTCTCAAAACATTTATTTCATTCACACGTCCAACGTTTCGGCCAATTCGGCCATCTTCAGGGACATTTGGCAATCTTAATCTACTATGAGACATATCATTTTACCATTTTAAAAAAACTCCATACAGGCTATTCTGCCCAGGTCAAAACATTTACATCTAATATGTCAAAAATACATTAAAAATCACAGTCAAATTATTTCACTTTTACCACTATTTATACACTTATATTATAACCTCACTTGTACAACCTCCGAAACGTTGGACGTGTGAATGAAATAAATGTTTTGAGACTATAATTTGGATAGTGTTTTTGAATTATTTAGTATCAAATATTAATTTTTATAAATTAGATATGATGTATGTTATATAGGATAAGTCCAAAAGAAATCTATAGTATGATTTTGAAAAGAAATCAACATACCATTTCACTGATTTCTCGTGTCAACCAACGTTTTGAAGGATTGGTATAGAATTTCTTGTAAGTTCTAGAATTCTTTTGAAATATCTCAAGAACGATTTTCTTAAATGCTATTTAATTTTAGTCTAATAGGTCCTTAAATATAGTTTTCAATAACAAATTTTTTTCTCTAAACAACTAGAAATCAACATTAGTCCTAAATGGGAAAATAAATAATCCATTTATGTTTTTGTGTTTGTATGGGTAGTTTGACATTTATCATCGTAGGAGTTGTAGTATGATATTTGCTAAATTAAATTGATTTTTTAACCGAAAAAAGCGGAAAAACTATCTGTACTACACCTTATCGGGAAAATCGTGAACATTTGGCAAAAAGTTACTTAGCAAAACCCCGT
>NW_027104706.1:26100-31727 GCF_000696795.3 Halyomorpha halys | reverse complement strand
ATTTTTTAACCGAAAAAAGCGGAAAAACTATCTGTACTACACCTTATCGGGAAAATCGTGAACATTTGGCAAAAAGTTACTTAGCAAAACCCCGTGCCAATCGGATGAACGGTATGGCCGTTCATAAAGTATGAATAAACAAATATTAATTTTTATAAATTAGATATGATATATGTTATATAGGATAAGTCCAAAAGAAATCTATAGTATGATTTTGAATAAAAATCAACATACCATTTCACTGATTTCTCGTCTCAACCAACGTTTTGAAGGATTGGTATAGAATTTCTTTGGTAGTTCTAGAATTCTTTTGAAATATCTCAAGAACGATTTTCTTAAATGCTATTTAATTTTAGTCTAATAGATCCTTAAATATAGTTTTCCATACCAAAATTTTTCTCTAAAGAACTAGAAATCAACATCAGTCCTAAATAGGAAAATAAATAATCCATTTATGTTTTTGTATTTGTATGGGCAGTTTGACATTTATCTTTGTAAGAGTAGTAGTATTCATGATATTTACTAAATTAAATTGATTTCTAGTTGTTAAAACAAAGTTACATACGTAAAATTTATATTCATATACAAATTTCATAAAACCTAAAAGCTTTAACTAGAGCGCTGATAGACATATCTATACGTGTGATGGTTTCTGAGATTTGATTTTTCATAAGCCAGAAGATTTATCTGAACAACTGGAAATACATGGAGATATTTTGGGAATTTACTTCATATACGTCATATACCATGAAAACTACTACTCTTACGAAAGATAAACTTCATAAACTACTTCATAGTACATTAAACTAACTTTAATTTGATTGCTAGCAGAGATCTTTGGGTCCAAAGGTTCCTTCGATATAGGTTTTGCATTAATAAAAAATTTTATCCGATCAACTCGAAATCAACATTTTTGCGAGTTTATATTGTCAAATGTCATAAACAATACAATTCCTACGGAGATAAACGTCATAAACTACTTTATAGTACATTAAACTAGCTTTAATTTTATTGCAAGCAGAGATCTTTGGGTCCAATGGTTCCTTCGATATAGGTTTTGCATTAATAAAAAATTTCATCCGATCAACTCGAAATCAACATTTTTGCGAAGTTTTTAAGTAAGTTTAATTTGAGTTCTGGTAGACATCTGTACTTCTAATATTTCCTGAGAAAATACTAGACAAACTATATCTCGGAAACTATTGAAAGTAAATAGCTCTTTAGGTCTCATATTTCTACAAATTTACTCTATTTTAAATGAAGCCAAGATAGCCCGACTTTTTCCGATTACGTTACTGTTTCGTTATCTTTTATTAGCCGATTATATTCTTGGCAAGAACGAAATTTATATTCCCACCTCCAGAAACTCTAAAATACGAATTTTTATAGCAAAAAAAAACATAAAACATAAAAACTTTTTATTACAAGAAAATAATTGACCATATGAAGTGTACAGTGTAGAAAGATAGTCCGGACGGCGGTCAATAAAGGATACCTTTATTGACACCCGGACTATCGTCCTAGAATAAAAGGTTTTATTCATTCATAAAATTTTTTGATGTTAATAAACTTCCAATTGAATGTAATTTATTTTAAATTAACATATTGAAGCACAGTGTTTCGGGACTACTGTCCCATATTCATGTACTTTAAACCTACAAACAACATTAATCCACCATAATAATAATCTTCATCCATATGTATTATAATTCATACAAATATAAAGTAATGGTTATGCTAAAGAGAAGTGAAGAATGCACCAATAAGTAATGGTAAAAAAGTGAGAACAGTGTAAAGCAATATAGACATGATTTCCTTTATGAAATTCAAATTTTGACTAATTATGAGGTGAATATAATTGTATGAATTATAATACATATGGATGAAGATTGTTATTATGGTGGATTATTGTTGTTTGTAGGTTATTAAAGTACATGAATATGGGACAATAGTCCCGAAACGTTGTGCTCCAATATGTTAATTTAAAATAAATTAGTTCTTTAAGTAGCCGATCTAGCCCGAACCCGATATTATTCCTTCCATAATAAACTCCCTAACCACCCAAACCCACTCGTTTCTAACCTTGCTTCCTCTTCCATTTCTGGCAATCCTCCGAGGCGCCTGAAAAGAAGATGGCCTCGTGACCTTATATTGTAAAATGTTTTTAGAGTTCTACTACCGGGTAGTTTCTCTACATCCTGTATCGTATCATTATGTCATTATGATCAAATTTACTTGTTGTATTTTTTATACAGTTGTAAATATCAATAAATAAATAAATTACATTCAATTGGAAGTTTATTAACCTCAAAAATTTTTATGAATTGACTTACCAGACTTCGTAAAGAGAAAATTCAGGTTTTATTCATAATTTTACCTTCCTGTTCTCAAGATTTTATTTTCGAAAACAAGACCTAAAGATCAGAGACTCAAGATACTTTTTTTTTTCAAAAATAGAGATAACTTCAATATGTGACCACCAATCTACAAAAACTGAAGGCAGGAAGTGTATGTTGTTTGATGCGAGCGCCGCATCAGATTTCGTATGTTGGTATGGACCTTGGTCATCAAATAGATTGTGTAGACAACGATTGGTGTTATCGGCATCGACCTTATAATATATATCTATGTATACATTGTTTAAATAAAATGTATTTTATCCAATTTTAGTCTCAAAACAATGTATATTTCTTTTTAAGTCCGACGTTTCGGCCATTCTCAATTTGTCACAAACAGCTTTTATTATACATATGATGATAAATTTTAAACAAATAACAATATTATTGATAAATTATCATGCCTTAAATTAATAAATTTATATGATCCCCTAATGTTTTTTGTCTCATAGGGTAATTGTAAACTGCAATTAATGACCTAGGAAGAATTGGACTGCATACAGTTTTTAAAATTGATGTGGTTCTAAAATTGTATTTAAGGTATGATAATTTATTAATAATATTGTTATTTGTTTAAAATTATTAAAAATCATATGTATAATAAAAGCTGTTTGTGATAGATTGTCCTTGGGGATGGGCAAATCGGCTGAAACGTCGTACTTATAAAGAAATATAAACTCTTCCAAAGAATTAAGACTAAAATTGGATAAAAATTATTTTATTGAAACAATAACAACCAGTCTCAAGAAAGTGTAAAGATTATGTATAATGCATGTTCACCCCTCTAAACTCTACACGTACTAGAGAGCAAATAATGTGATATATCTTTCGAAGGTAGTTATTAGTTTTATTGTTCTCCCTAATTCTTCTTCAGCGCATCTGACTCTGCAACTTCCACTTAGTTAATCCCCCACTCCTCAAGGCATAAATTCAAAAGCCACCCTTTTTTTTTACAATTTATTTTGAAACTTTACGGAACATTAATTTAAAGATCAAAACCGTTTTATAATTCAATCCTCCGTTAGGAATCCATCATCATTCATGCATTTATTAATTTAGTCGCCATGAACATAACAGCCATTTTAGATTCCTAGGACCGACGGGAAATCCCAATTAATAATGATGCGGGTCCTTACTGGGAATTAGGGAACCAATTTAGTCCTTAAGGTCTGTTCGATTTTTCGCAATGTCTCCACGTAAATTTGCGAAAACCACAAAATAAATACTGGAAGATTATTGATTGACCGTGTGTATAGATGAATGGAATATGGTCCGGGTGCGGTAAAAAAAAAACTCAAATAGTAGAATAATTATACTATTTTATTGAGCCAACGTTTCGCCCCCGCACCCGGACAATATTCCATTTTTTACTACATGTATAGACATAGTTACTAGTGTTTGCATCTTTTTTAGCCCTGACGAAGCCCTGCACCGTGGGGCGAAACGTTGGCTCAATAAAATAGTATAATTATTCTACTATTTGAGTTTTTTTTTATCGCACCCGAACCATATTCCATTCACAAAAAAAATTGTTTGTACTTAACAGAATGTATCGAATCAAAAAATTATCCAATTAATTTATCAGACATAAATTCGTTTTAAAGTTTGATTTCATATACGTAGGAACAATATTTTGTGCGGTAAAAAACCGACAGTTAAAAACTTAAAATATTTATGAAACACCCATGTCCTTGCATAATTAAGATTATTGTTAAATTTATAACATAGATACTCTGGAATCTCACTAAATATTTTCTATATTTATGTAAAAATACATTAAAAACTAAACTATTCTAATTAAAAACCTAAAGTTTTGTCAATAATTGAAGAACTTGGTCATATATAATTGTATTAAATGATATTTTATTCCTATTATGAACAACTGGAATTTAATTTTTCAACTTCATAAATTTACTTTCACTTATATTTTTAGAAAAAATATGCTAGGTGCTATGTAGGAAGAAGCATTTAAAAATATTATGTATATAAATGGTCTGTATTTTTCAAAATATGTAGATGGTCGTGGGTGTAGTCAAAAGGACAAAAAATAGTTCACAATTTTTTAAATAAATAATTCAAACACTATCCATTATAGTCTCAAAACTTTTTATTTCTCTAATACGTCCAACGTTTCGGCCAACTCGGCCATCCTCAGGGACAATCTACTACAAAACAGTTTCTATTACATGTATCATCCTACAAACAATTTAAAATACTTAACATTATTATTTATAATTTACCTTACCTCAATACCACTTTGAAACCATATAATTTAACAACTCTAACTCTATGCAGGCTATTCTGCCCAGGTCAAAAATATCAATATCTGTGAAACATTAAAAACATTAGGTAAAAATATTTTTTTGTTAATAAGTATATCCCACATATGTTTAATTACCTAATTAGTCAATTATCAATTAAAAACAAAGTCAATTTATTTATCTGCAGACACTATTCCTTAAAACTTTTATCACAACAGTGCTTGTAACCTTCCTCCACTCAGTTCAAGCATTTAAAAATTATTTATCATAACTACATTTTTGTCAATTTTTCTCTTTATTTCATTAGCAAAAATCCTATCAAGGCCAACTATAATTATCCACATACAATTTTTCCTATATTATTTATAAATTAATCTTACTTAATATCTCAGCATAGTGTTGATTTAAATTTCTTGTATCTGTTTTGAAATTTACTGTATAATCAATATTTTCAGATATGTAAATGGATTCAAGTATTCGCCTTTTGATTGTATTATTCTCTTTATGTTAGTTCAGAATTATAGCCAACGTTTTAACCCATTCTGCAGGGCTTCATCAGGGCTAACAAAGATACAGAATAACTAAAAATATGTTGGCAATGTAAAATAATAAGATACGAAGAAGTAAACTGAGCTGGGATTCCAAATTAGGTAGATATAAGAGAAAAAAATATTTTAAAAAGAACAAAAATTTATTTTTAAAAAATATGAAAAAACATTGCCTACTAGATTTAAAATGAACAGACAACATAACAACATGTAAAAATAGAAAAGAAGAAAGTTGCAATTAGATCAAATGAAAAGGAGTTATTACCAACTGAATATTTTTTTTTTTTTATTTTATTTATTTATTAATATTTACAACTGTATAAAAATATAAAACCAGTAAATTTGATCATAATGACATAATGATATGATACAGGATGTAGAGAAACTACCCAGTAGTAGAACTCTAAAAACAGTTTACAATA
>NW_027104706.1:22550-24380 GCF_000696795.3 Halyomorpha halys | reverse complement strand
TTGTCAAGATGTAGTCCAAGATAACGAATCTGTTCTACAGGGGTAAGAGCCATATTATTAAAGTATACTGTAGGGCAGCCGGCAGGTTTACGACGAAGAGTAACCAACTGAATATGATTTGTTTTTTTCCTTAAAACGATGATTTTTACCTACTTTACTGAAATCTGAATTTAGTGAATAAAAAATCATTTAACAGAACAAGGAATATTTTGTTCTCATTCCTCAGAATGAGTATACAAATCTATTGGCATATAATAACCATGAGAAATGTGTTCTTTCTGAGCTATGCGTCAAAAATAATTAATTTTGTTAACGATTTTTTTTTAACCGAAAAAAGCGGGAAAACTATCTGTACTAAACCTTCCCGGGAAAATCGTGAACATTTGGCAAAAAGTTATTTAGCAAAACCCCGTGACAATCGGATGAACGGTATGGCCGTGCATAAAGTATGAACAAACAAATATTAATTTTTATAAATTAGATATGATATAAGTCCAAAAGAAATCTATAGTATGATTTTGAAAAAAAATCAACATACCATTTCACTGATTTCTCGTCTGAACCAACGTTTTGAAGGATTAGCATAGAATTTCTTGTAAGTTCTAGAATTCTTTTGAAATATCTCAAGAACGATTTTCTTAAATGTTATTTAATTATAGAAAATTATGTATATGAAGATTTTCCAGAAATATCAAATTTTAAAAAAAATAAATACGGTAAGGAGATTGGTTGAAACTAGATGGCGCTTTGGTTCAATGAGTCACAAAGTAGTTAATTAGTTCTGGCCATAATTAACGCTCAGCCGGGCTCTAATTGCTCCAAAGTGGCGTTCACAAAAATGGGCTCTTTTGGTTTTGGTTATAGAAGTAGAGTTTATAACTTCAATTGGAGTTTATTTACAATTTGTACCAACACCATGCGAAACCTCATAATATATAAAGTGTTTCAGGGTTATATATATCCTAACTAGAGATATGAATTAAGGGTCTCAAAACAAGAAAAAAAAAATCTTAATTAACGTAATTCTATAACGCTTCGATAAGGAGATATTCAGGTCTTAATATTTCCATTGCCATAAATTATTCAGGTTATATAAATAAACGACTATGTATTCCAATTACTATAGTAATTGAATTTAAACAATAACATTCATATTAAATACCTTATAAGGGAAAAATATTAGTTTCAAATGTAGAAACACTTTTCAAACGTTCTATTTTATACCTTCGGTTCTAATTTATTTAATTAGGTCAGGTTTTTGCTCTATAGAGTCTTAAACCAGTCCCACGTTTTTTAAATATTTATTTATTGCTATTTACAACTGTACATTATAATACATTTAGTAAATCTGATCTAAGTTAAATGGAGTGTTACAGGCGTGTAGAGAAACTACCCATTGGTAGCACTCTAATGACATTTTACATAAGCTGGTCTCGTGGCCATCTTCTTTTCAGACGCCTTGGAGGATTGTCAGGAATGGAAGAGGATGCAAGGTTAGAAACTAGGGGATTTGAGTGTTAAGGGAGTCGTGTTGAAGTTAATTCTATTTTTCAATATATATGTTTATTATATAATGTTATTTACTGCTATAAACTAAATAGATATAATAAGCTATTAATTCAATCATTAAATAACTGAATATATTGATTTATATCAAACTTTAAATTGTATTCAATTAATCTATCCACATTCCTAAATATAGCAATCGCAAATTAATGGTAACACATTTCTTTATTGGTTCTGGGACGAATCCCTACATAAAATAAAATTTAGTATATTACAGATATTATATAATATTAAAAACTATTATATATTATTACAGAAATTAAA
>NW_027104706.1:19896-21939 GCF_000696795.3 Halyomorpha halys | reverse complement strand
AGAGAGAGAGAGAGAGAGAGAGAGAGAGAGAGAGAGAAACTTTCTCACATTCACTTCCTTTAGTAAATAAGGATCTTTCTCTACTAATACTTTGCTTCTATACTAACCCTCACTAACTAGTAGTTTAGAAAGGCAATAGTCAAATCCTTAACATTCACTTAACCGTTGTCATTTGGGAAACACTACAATATAGAGCAGTTAATTAACAAAGTATTTTCGAAATCAAGTTTTTCCTAACCCTACTATTGCATCACAAACTCTGCAGTCACATAACGTATGGCGTGAAAACTGGAGAATCAAAATAAATGCTAACGAATCCCAGCAGATGACCTTTGCTCTCCGTCGTAAACCTCTACTCTTCAGTATCCTTTATTAATATCTCACTGAAGCCTGTTGAACAGATTCGCTACATAGGACTCCATCTTGACAATACACTTACTTGGAATTCTCATACTAGATTGAAACGACAAGAAACTACTCGTAGATTTCGATTACTAAAACACCTACTCGAAAAACGCTCAAAACGTCCCATTTTCAGCACAAAACTCTTATACACTTAGATAATCAGACCCATTTGGACAAACGGAATTGAGCTTTAGGACTCCACCAAAGCAAGTGTCTTAAAGATAGCCCTTATGAAGGAAAAGGTTCGCCCTCGTCCTGTTCGAAACCTTGGCATTATTAAATAAGTTTACTTATCTGCGTTTCACTGACCGCATCCCTATTGTTTTTCTGTTGCTATTAAAATTCGTATTTTAGGTTTTCACGAGGTAGGAATAAAGAATATTAACTTTTTTCCGAAAGAGAATACATTTTGTAGGAAGATTGTCTGGCGGTGGTCAATAAAGGTATGAAAATAGTAGAAAAGCTATTTATTGTTAACCAACTTTTCTTCACACATTGCAAGGTTTCGTCAGGGCTGTGTGATACAAACAAAGATGACAACTGAATGGTGTCTTAGATTTTTGTAAACATCGCATCTAATTATGTTATAAAATAGTACAAATCGTCTGCCATGAAATAAATGCTCATGGGACACTTCTCAGGAGACAAAAATGTAGGACAATCATGTCCAGTTGATTAAAAGTTCTGAGAATCATCCACCATGACATGCATGGTAACAGATAATGAGGGTAGTGATGTCTCAAGAGAGGGCATGCATGTACATCACATTAGGGGTATTCATGATGTTGTGTTAAATGTAAAATGTTTTATCATGTTAAATGTTATTTCGTTTTACCACGGTAAAAGAAGGCAATTTTTTTTCGATTTAACATGAGTTTTTCCATTTAACACGCATTAACATGTTAAACCAAAGATCATGAATACCCCTATTATATCTCTTTATAATTTTATATTTATTACATGTTTAATATATATATATTATTTTTGTATCTATCGTGTAGATTTCGATTAGTTTTATATTTATTAACTTTCTTTTTATATATTAGGGTCGGGTCATAAGTAGCTTCCGTTTTTTATCGGACATTTATTTTTCTCACATTAAAAAACAAAATGATATTAATTATATTATTTCAAAATTTTTTTTTTTTTTGATACAAGGTAATTATTTATTAAATAAATCAAAAATTAGTATCCAATTCTGTCTCAACACCTAATTTTTCACTAGTCCAACGTTTCGGCCTTTTCAAGGCCATTATTCTAGCCATCTTCAAGGACATCTAAATATTTAACAGCTTATATTATATCTTCATTTTTAATACTTAAAACAACATAATTATTCACTATATAACATACCTTCAATACAAACTCTTCCTCACATTAATTTAAAATTTCTTTTGCAGGCTATTCTGCCCAGGTCATTATCTTTATTATAAGTTCAAAACCTATTCCAATAGTCAATTATTAAAAAGTCATATTTATTATTAATAAGCTTATTAAGCTTAAATCTAGTTACCTATTTATTTAAATTTTAAAATCATTAACATTTAATTTTCCTCTATAACATTATCAACAATTAAATACACCACCATATAACAAACCATTTATAACCTCCCACTCACACAGGTCTGCCTTGTTTTA
>NW_027104706.1:8717-18841 GCF_000696795.3 Halyomorpha halys | reverse complement strand
TCCTTATTACGTCACAAATAAACTCATTCATAAAGACCTTAACATCCCATTCGTTGCAGATTTGACCCAAAACAGATATGCGTCTTTTTATTCCTAACCCATTAATTCTTAATCTTTCATTAAATGTTTAATTGTAACTGGTAACAAATTTCTCTATTATTTTTATAAATTTATTTTGCTTAAAATCTCTGCATAATGTTGAGACAGAATTGGATACTAATTTTTGATTTATTTAATAAATAAAATGATATTAATTTATTATGTAGTCACCACTATTAAGTATAATCTTCTCCTATCTTCCAGGCAGTTTATCAATTCCTTCCTTGTAAAATATGGTAGGTTTTGGAATGGAAGAGGTTTTCGACAACCTGACTTTCTCTTTAGAATTAAAGGTTTTCCATTCAAAAACCCTCCATTTCATACGTTTAAAAAAAGTTTAGTGTAACCTGTATATAACACAAAACAGTTGACAAAAGACTAACTGAAGCCTGGCCTATATAGTGAAAACAAAAACTTGTAATGGTAACTCATAGCGGGTAGGTACGAACTATACATTCTACTTAGCTGCATTAGAAATTACTTATAACTCGACCTAATATATTGATATTTTTTTTAAATAAACAAATTTATATTTATTACTTTTAGTTTAATATAGTTATTTTATTATTTTTTATATGCATGTATATAGAGTATTATTTTTAAATCCAACAACACACGAAAAAAAATTCAATATATGATAATCCAACTCTAAAACGTTTCCTGTTTACAATTCAGGGTTAGTCTCCTCTTTGAGGAAATTTCAATGTTATTCGAAAAAATAAATAAATAAATTATAAGCGTTGCGTTATTTTTCAGTAGGGAAAGCCATTGTTATATCAGATCCCTGAGTCGGCAGATACACCTTATTTTGTAACATTACCTTTTATTACGGACAAACACGAAGGTAAGCAAACTCTTTTTTCTAACAAACGATAAATAAAAAAGGAAAATACTTTGTTTAGTTTTACAAGGTCGTTTCTCAAGATATAGAGTTTATTACCTCTTTAATTGGTTTTTAATGTTGGCAAGAAAGTCGTAATAAAAGTAGAATTTTCCCTCATTATATCTAAATACAATGATTTTTATGCACCTAGAAATTATAGAATTAAAAAGAAAAAAAACGCCATTATTATGAAAAACGGATTTCACAGCTGGGGATTTTTCTAAAAAGCTAATATACCCATTTTTTAAATGTTAATTTTTTCTTTTTATTTTATTTATTTATTGATATTTACAACTGTATAAAAAAAAACAACCCTCGGAGGATTGCCAGGAATGGAAGAGGAAGCAATGTTAGAAACTAGTGTGTTTGGGATGTTAGGGAGTTTATTATGGAAGGAATAATATCGGGTTCGGGCTAGATCGGTTACATAAGGAACATTTAGGTCTTTATGAATGGTTTTATTAGTAACAAAATAAGGAGGATTGAGGATTTAACGAAGGATTTTGGATTGTAAAGATTGGATACGAGAGAAATTCGAAGGTTTAGTGGAGCCCCAAAGCTCAACTCCGTATGTCCAGATCGGCCTTATTATTGTCATGTATCAGTCTTTTGTAATGAGGTGAAAGTTTAGACTGTTTGTCTAGTAAGTGCTGTAATAGTCGGAATCTGCGTGCAGTTTCCTGTTTTTTCAGTCTTGTGTGAGGAAAATGTTAATTTAATTTTAAATTTTGTTTTAGTACAAGCAGATCCGACAATGCTTGGCTATTGTTATATTCGAGGATGTATATAGATTAATTGAACGCTATTGGAACTTTGATATAAAATAATATATAGATGAAGTGATAAGAAGGTAACTATAGTAATGTAAACGGCAACAGCTAACTTTGCTGTATAATCCTGAGTTAATTCTGGGCCGATTAAGTTGATTTTTTCTTATTCTTTATTTATTTGATAACCTATGATATTATATATCTCTCTATATATAAAAGAGAGCTGTTGAATCTTTGTCCTCGATAGACTTTGTTAATACGTGACCACCAGTGATGCGGCGAGAGGGATGCGCTGGGATCTCTTGAGCTCTGCTCTACCCCTCACACGTGGGGGGGGATAGAGTGAGCTCAGGGATCCTCAGGTCGATTGTGTAAATATTGTATATATTATTTTATCATTATGTTATTTTATTTATTTATTTTTCATACAGATAGTTTTATTATGTTCATCTTGTCTATTCTTTTGTTTGTATATATTTCAAGAGTGTTTTTTATTTATTTATTTTATTTTTTTATTTTAGTAAGTATGAGATCATTCATCACTATTACCTATTGCCCACAACTGTGTGGCAGATTGTAATATCTATCAATAAATAAATCTATCAATTAAAAAAAATAAAAAAAGAGATGTAAATTTATCAAAATAAACTCACTAACTTCTGATTTAGATTTTTATTCAGGGCGATGAACATCTAGGTTATTTCGTCATTTTATTACTTTATTTATCTTCTTGTCTTTGGCATTAGATAGTTGAATGTAGACTATTTCCTTTTTACACTGGTCGATATTGGTGGATTATATTTTAGTATAAAGTTGAGTCTCTTTCAGAAATTTTATTATTTTGTCTATGGGTTCTGCTGAGTCTTTAAGGGTCAATTCTCTTGTACGAGGAATTTTATTATTTTCGAAGAATTAACGAAATGATGAGCATTCATTCTTCAACTATATGCTTTATTATATGACTTCTGATTTTTCAGTGCATTTTTTATGAAATGTTGCAATTAATAAAACCTACATCTCGGGAACTATTTAGGTAACTAGCTCAATTAGGGCTCACGTCTTAGCAAATTTACTTTAAATGATGTTTTCTTATAGTACAAGAGCCAGGAAGAAAAAAAGGCAGTTATCTCACCCCAATTTTTAATTAATGAAACTATGTATAATTACTAGTCAAAATTTATGAGTCTATCAAGTATAGGTAGGGGGAGTAAAAAATGCCGGCTGTTTAATAACGTTAAAAAAAATTAATTTTTCATTCGGAGCTCTATATCTTTAAAATTACAAACAATACTAGAAAACCTAAAAGTACATTATTTAAAGGAGAGTAAATTTGCTGAAATATTAGTCCTAATAAAGCTATTTACGTTCAATGGTTCTCGAGATATATCTTTTTAAAAAGCAATATTTCATAAAAATGTACTGCAAGATTAGTAGTTAACGTTTTTATTTTGAGAAATGTATATCTCCGGGACTATGTGACGTACAGATGTCTATTAGCACTCAAATTAAAGCTAGTTAAATGAGCTATAAAGTAGTTTAAGACGATTATCTTCGCAGAAGTAGTGGTTTTCATTATATTAGCTAAAATAAAATGATTTATAGTTGTTCGTACAATAAGTTTGATTTATGAAAAACTTTATTTCAGAAACCATAAGGCGTACAGATGTTAATCAGCACTTAAATTAAAGATAGTTAAATTTACCATAAAATAGTTAATAATGTTTATCTTTTTATGACTAGTAGTAATATTTGACAAAATAAACTCACAAAATGTTAATGTCTAGTTGTTCAGATAAAATGTTTTTGAAAAAATATATCTCTAGAACCATAAGACGTACATATGTCTGCCATGAAAGGAAATTTAACTTACTATAAAGTTAATAAGTTTACGACACTTATCTTCGTAGGAGTAGTAGTTTTTATGATATTCACATATGAATATAAATTTGGCAAATGAAAATTAATTTATATTTGTTCGGAATATATTTGATTTATAAAACTTTATTTCAGAAACTATTGGACGTAAAGATGTCTGCCAGCGCTCAAATTAAAGCTAGTTAAATTTACTTCGAAATAGTTTATTATGTTTATCTTTGTAGAAGTAGTAGTTTTTATGATATTTGACAAAATATACTCACAAAATGTTAATTTCTAGTTGTTCGTATAAAATGTTGGATTTTTGAAAAAATATATCTCTAGATCCACAAGACGCACATATGTCTGCCAACACTCAAAATAAAGTAAATTTAACTTACTATAAAGTAGTTTATGAAACTTATCTTCGTAGGGGTTGTAGTTTTTATGATATTCACATATGAATATAAATTTGGCAAATGAAAATTTGTCTGAACAACTATAAATCAATTTATTTTAGCAAATTTCATGTGAACTATTACTCCTAAGAAGATAAACGTCATAAACTACTTTATAGCTTATTAAACTAGCTTTAATTTGAGTGCTAATAGACATCTGTACGTCGAATGTTTTTTGAGATATAAATTTTTCAAAATAAATTCAATAACTACTGATATTTTAGTATGTCCCATACAACATTTTTATGAAATGTTGCTTTTTAAAAGCTATATCTCGAGAACTATTTAACGTAAATACCTGTATTGGGGCTCATATTTTAGCAAATTTACTCTTCTTTAAAAGGATTAGGTTTTCTTGTGTTGCAACTTCTTAAGATATAGAGTTCCGAATAAAAAATTAATCTTTTTTACGTTTTGAAACAGATTTTTTTATTCCCTCTACCTATATATACTTGGCAAACTCATGAATTTTGACTATTAATTATACATAGTTTTCATTAATAAAAAATTGAGGTGAAATAACTGACTTTTTTTTCCTCATGGGCTCTTGTACTATAATCAAGGTTAGGTATCTGGGTAAGAATGGGTAATTGGACAATTGGCTATTAGGAGTTCTAGGTTGTATGGAAGATGTTTTATATTGATTATATATTTATATTACTTTATATATATATATTACTTTAATTTATATATTTTTGAATTGTTTCATCTTATTCTTATAAATTATGTTTAAATGTAAAACAAATTAGTTCCGAGAATTCTTGTCTTTTTAAATTCCAAAACTCTTTTGAATTAAATAAAAAACGATGCGTATATTTTTTTAAATACTTAATACATAGATTTTTCTGTAAATAATGGAAAATATAAATTTTAAATAACCTATATTTTCTTAGTAATTTGGCTAAATTAATTTATAATAAGAAAACTACATACATATATAAATATAAAGTAAATATCTATAAAACATGTAATTATTACTTTTCATTTTCTGTACTATGTAATAATAATACCACTATTATATTTAAAAAAAACAAAACAATCAATATCATTTCATCATTTTTTAGTAACTTCCAGGATTCTATCGAAATATTTCAATTCAATAACGATTTGTAAATGTTTATAAATGAAAAAACCCAACTAATGCATCACCAACACTACAGGCACACATAATATCTATTGAAGAATGGTGTAAAAACTGGAGAATCAAAATAAATCCTGACAAATCCCACCAGATCACCGTTACTCTCCGTCGTAAACCTCTGCCCTCCTGTCCTACAGTATCCTTTCTAAATACACCACTAATGCTTGTTGAACAGATTCGATACTTAGGACTCCATCTTGACAAGAGACTTACTTGGAATCCACACACAAGACTGAAACTACAAGAAACTGGTAGTAGATTCCGATTCCTACAACACTTACTTGACAAACGCTCTAAACTTCCCATTCACTACAAAAAATTAGTATACACTACGATAATCAGACTAATTTGGACATATGGAATTGAGCTCTGAGGCTCCACCAAACCATCAAATTCTTCCCGCATCCAATCGTTACAATCCAAAATCCTACGTAAATCCTTGATGCTCCTTATTACGTCACAAATAAACTCATTCACAAAGACTTTAACATCCCATTCGTTGCAGATTTGGCCCAAAACAGATATGCGTCTTTTTATTCCAAACTCCTTAACCATCCTAACCCATTAATTCTTAATCTTTCATCCTTAACAATCCCTGATAATCCTCCGAGGCGTCTGAAAAGAAGATGGCCCCGGGACCTTCTAATTTAAATTAATGTTTGAAGTACCACCAATGGGTGGTTCCTTCTCAAGATTTTCAAGTGTATATGAAACATACTACATATTTACCTATTGTATAATTTTGTACAGTTGTAAATTACAATAAATAAATAATTAAAAAAAAAATTAAAAAAAAAATTTCCGGAAATATAACAAAATTTAATTTATAAATTACCTATATTTTCTCTTATTATTAGCATAAACATTAATTGATCTACTTTTACTCTCAACTATTTATTTTAAAACATCTCCAACTTTTCGGCCCTCTAGGAGACAGCCTATAAAATTTGTTTTCATATTATTATTACATTATTCCCTCACACAATACTAATGTTTTTGAATATATCTTAATCATTGATGCCATTTATCTTTAAAATGTCTCTTTGGAGGATAATTGCCAATCTCATATCTTTTAAATAAAATAAATATTAATATAATATCAAAACAGTTTCAAACACTACTTTTAAGTTTTTTATCCAGTTACGAAATTTTATAATTTCAATTCAAAATTATTCCACACAAACTATTCTCTTTCTTTAACCTTATTAACAACAAAACCTGCCTTCAACAGGTTAGGACTTCGTTGTCACTTTATCACTAAGTTTAATTTATTCACAATTTAATTAACTTTTTTTTTTAATTTTTTGCATATAACATATTTAAAACCATAAACATTTTATTTTTATTATATACAGTCTTTTGCATATATACACCCCTTTTTTATGTTTCCATTACTTACACTCACAAATACATGTGTATAATAATATAGTCGTATATATATCTCTAAATTATTAGAATAATTATATATGTATCTTACTTAAAATTTTAGAATAATAGTGGTTTAGTCCTAAAGGTTGTCTGCTTGAGAATGGCCTAAAGGCCAAAACGTTGAAATTTTTTAAAAATAAATAGTTAAGAGTAAAAGTGGATCAATTTTTTTTTGTGTTAGTAATAAAATAAACCACTCTCAAACAATCAGTATAATAAATCATCAATCAATATTTTCTCATTAAAATCAAATCAAGTCATAACATTATAATATCGTAAATATGTAACTTATAATTTTCATTTAATATAATATTTCTGTATTATTATTATTATACTGTTTCATTTAAAAAAAAATTGGTTTAATATAGACATTTTTTTTTTTTTTTATATTTAATCATTTTTAATTTAGTTTCATATCCCTACTGAACTTCTTTTTTTAAATGTTTTCAATTTACATAAAATAACTACGTCTATAGATATATAAAATAAGTAATATATACTTTTTTTATTTCGTATGTTATTAAATAATAAAATATAAAAATGGATATTTGTTAGTTGGTACTTTATGCACTGCCGCACCGTTCATCCCATTGACAGTGGGCTTCTTGCTAAATGTTCAATATTTACCGGGATGTTGGTCCGATTTTTTTGAACTGAGTTTCTATTTCTTTTCTTTTTTTTTTATGTTTTCATTTTATATTTTTAATTCATTAATAATATTAGCATAATGTCTGCTCAACCTTCTTGAGTACAAGAAATATAATATTTTATATTTTTAGCCATGCCTGTCTATCGCTAAAAAAAAAAATACATTTCAGAGATTTCTCATCTCAACAATCGTTTCGTAGGATAGATATTTAATTTTTTTTTTTTTTTTTTATATAACTTCCAAAATTCTTTGAAATATCAAAAAAACAATTGGTAGTTTTTAATAATGACATTTACTAAGATTTTTCCATAATACAACAAAGTATAATTGTTAAGCATCCTATATTTTGGCAAAATTAATTCCTAAGAAAATAATAAAGTTGAGACCTATATAAAATACGTAATGCATACTTCTCATTTAATATAAAATTTCGGCATTATGTAATTATAATTGTTAAAGAAAACTGTTATCATTTTTGTATCATTATACCGTTTCATATTTAAAAAAATTGGATTTAATGTAATCATTGAATCAAAAAGGTTTTGTCTCTAAAGCATTTTGATTGAAAATTAGTCATTTAATAAATTAGTATCATATCCTTATTTAACTTATATATTTATTTATTTCTAAATTTTTCCTCATTTCATTTCATATTTTTTATTTATCAATAATATCAGCATAATGTGTGCTCAAACTTCTTGAGAACAGATTATGCTACAGGGTGTTTCAGGATTAAGTGGCCAAAATGAAAATATGAACTAAGGACCTCAAAACAAGAAAACAAAATTCCTCGGGAAAAAAAAATCCATCTTCAGGATCATTGAATGTCTTATTTTGTTTTTTCTGGTCATTTTCAGTTCAATTTCTGTTTGAAATTTTGTTATTTATTATGTTAAAACCTTTGTTACATCATACGAGATTGACCCTTGACTTTATTTTATAGCTGAAGAATATATGGTATTTCTGACCATCAAGAAGTATCATTTGCTTCCATTTTTAAACCTCTGTGTGACCATGTGGGGTCCCTTAAGGCTTCTGAACATTAATAAAATATTTATTTATATTTGAAAACTTTATTATAACCATAAGCACTTTATTATAAGCACCACGAACTTGTTCAGAAGTTCAGCAGCACTCTGGAAACTCTTCTCTTTACCCAAGATCTTGACCCTCACATTTTGGACATATTCCATCAATTTTGCGCTCTTTGTTCTTAAAAAAATTGTTATATAATTTGTATCGTTTAATTTATACACATACATTGCTTAACACGTACAAAATCGGCATATTCACCATTAGTATAAATTGAAGGCATAATGATAAGTACTCTGTGAAAGCTTCTTACAAACTGAGAAATATTACTGACAGTTCCCAATGTTAATTCCAAATAGTATCAGTCCTTATGTTGCCAATAGTTTTTATAAAGTTATGGATAAAATGCCATATAAGTATTCTACCTAATCCACCTAATGAAAGCGTTTGCAGACATACCTTCACTTTGAACAACATTTAATATGAATCTTAATGTTTACATTTAATTAATAAAGTATTTAGAACAAATAAATAGGCTTTATTTAATTCATATAACATAAATAATTCATAACAATGAAAATCTTTAGGTGTGAATATCTCCTAAACAAAAGTTTGCTAACATATCTTCAGAGGAAATTTTTTTCTTATTTTAAGATCCTTAGTTCATATTTTAAGTTTGGCCACTTAACTCTTGTATAATACTGTGTATTCCGAACTTCAGTACTCCGAACACACCAGTAACTCGAACTGCCGTAAAAAAAAAAAAAGTTGTTTATTAAGAAAAATCGGTAGGTAGTAACATTAGTGTTTTTAAATAAAATGTTTAACTTCCCGATCTTAAGGCAAACTATTGTAATCACCGTGGAAATCGAATGTGAAAATTTTTACAGATTTTATATCGTTTAATTTAATTCCTATTTTAAATTTTTAATCAAATTTTCAATAAAATATGTATTAAAAAAATAAATAAAAATAGTTGTGTACATTCATATCGGTAATTTTTTTTACACCTTTCTTTCTGTAGTCCGAACCCCTCCCTCTAGACATATTATTTATTGAGATTATACTTTATATCAATTGTTTTTTTTCAAGTATACAATAAATTTCTTACCTGCCATGGCTGCCTATTGCTATCCGGTACTCCGTCATGTGTTCCAAGAGGAAGAACAGGACACCGACACACTCGGAAGTAGAAGAGATCCAAGGAGCTACGAAGAGATAGATGTGAACACGGCCGCGGTCGAGATGGCACTGGACAGTTCCCTCTGTGACAGTACTAAAAATACTCACTCGTATTATTGGAAGCGAAGAGGAGTGGGGAACATTTCGGAGCTCCTCATTCAATTTTCATATTTTATTACCTTGTTCTTGTTAATTATTTCATATTATTACTTAATACATTATATATATAATGAACGAACACTACATTAAAGGAACAGATTAAATAAATAAAAAAAAAACCAAATGGTCCGAAGAGCATTAAAAAAAAATTAAAAACATGTAGTGCCATTTTATTAACACCCATGATTCTTTACGTAGATGATGCAAATATACTCGAGATGACACTGAGAAACATTAAAAGTGAATTTGTTGAACTGTTTATATTACATATTTAAATCATTATCAAATAAGTTAATGACAAACAATTTTGTTTTAAATTAAATTAATATTCTACAAGAAACCAAATCTAGTAGACGTAACAAATCACCTTTTTTAATAATAATCTATAAAATCTATGCACCGTTATTGTTTTTTTTAAAAGTTTTGGAAGTTAGAAAATATATATATACCTATGAAATACTTGTTACAA
>NW_027104706.1:0-8222 GCF_000696795.3 Halyomorpha halys | reverse complement strand
ACTTCAAAATTTATATTTTCCGAGTCAAATAGTCGTTAAAAATCAACATTTTAAATAATAATCTATAAAATCTATGCACCGTTATTGTTTTTTTTTAAGAGTTTTCGAAGTTAGAAAATATATATACCTATAAAATACTTGTTACAACATAAGCAAAGTCGATATGTACATAGATTCTAAATTATTAAATACACTAATGAAAATCAAAGGTTTTTTTTTCCGACAAATTAAAAAAAACCAAAAACATCATCTTTTTACTTCAAAATTTATATTTTCCGAGTCAAATAGTCGTTAAAAATCAACATTTTAAATAATAATCTATAAAATCTATGCATCGTTCGTATTTTTTTTTTTTAATGGAGTTTTCAAAGTTAGAAAAAATATATATACCTATATTACAAACTGATGGTTGAGATGAGAAATTTCTGAAATGATGAGTTAATTTCACTTTTTTAACACTATAAAAATCGGGTTATAGATTTGATTTTTTTGACATATAAAATACTTATCACATTTAAGCAAAGACGATTTGTATGTAGATCGAAAGTTTTCTTCCGAAATAATTACATACATTAATGAAAATTAATGGATTTTTTTTTCTGACAAATTAAAGTACTACAACAAAAACATGTTATGTTTACTTCGAAATTTATATTTTCCAGGCAATTAGTCGTTACAAATCAACATTTTAAATAATAATCTATAAAATCTACGCATCATTTTTTTTTAAAGAGTTTTGGAATTTAGAAAAAATATATACCTATATTACAAACTGATGGTTGAGACAAGGAATATCTGAAATGATGTGTTGATTTCACTTTTTTAACACTATAAAAATCGTGTTATATATTTTATTTTGGACATATAAAATACTTATCACAACTTAAGCAAAGTCGATATGTATATAGATCGGAAGTTTTCTTCCGAAGTTATTACATATACTAATAAAAAATTAAAGGATTATTTTTTCTGATAAATTAAAATACTACATCAAAAACATGTTATTTTTACTTCAAATTTATATTTTCCCATTCAAATAGTAGTTACAAATCAACATTTTCAATAAACATTTAACTCATCTACATGAGAAACTCTCATAAAGGTTTTTAAATAACAAATTTCTAAAAGTGGATACATTGCCTTGATAGAAAACTCCTCAATTATATATATATATATTTTAATTTCTATTTTTACACTATTTAACGAACACATTTATATAACTGGCAACAAGTTTAACTGCATTACCCTCCAGAACACAATTTACAAAAATAAATGCTCAATAGACACAACAAGAATATAAATAAATATACTAAGAATATAAAGAATATAATAACAAGAAGGGAGAGAAAGAAATACTCTATTCATGCTGCCCAAATACATCGGGTTGCTACATTACACAGTATACTGATCAATATATGATCGGACATATATAAATTACATATTGTTATATAATATAATAAAGTAGAAAGAAAACATTTTTTTTCTTCCACAGTTTTCTTTTACAATTAATACCAGTCTACAAACTAACTACAAGTTTTTCGATGTATTCCTTTTTTTTTCTTTCCCTTCCATTTCACAACCCCTATTTCATTTGATCACCAAATTCCCCTATATAACAACTATTAAAATAATAACTAAAACAACAAATAAGATATGCGATGCATGCATGCCATCTCACTTCTGGATAAACTCCCATACTCATCAATTTCCATGGATGTGGTGGTGGATGATTCCCAGGGAGTCAAGTATTATATTCTCTGTCAACCTAGCCACGTCCTGGACATCGATCCCGAGCTCCTCCATGAAGCTCCTAGTTATGCTGGGAATCGTTCCACGGGCTCCGAACCAGAGGCCTCTCACGTTGAAGTCTCGTTCTCCGAAGCCCTCTCCTTGAGGAAAGGGATACATTTATCGTAGAGATCCTTATTTTCTCTATCTACCTTATTTGCCTGGTCAAGGTCGTTATTTTCATATCTCACGGTGAGATTCAGAATGATTGCCGACTTCCCCTTCTTAAAGAAAGCAACAATATCCGCATATCTTGTGGATCCATCCGTATCTACGCAGTAGACCTCATCAAAGCAGGCAAAATCTCTTTCTTTTAGGAGCTTGATTAACTAGTATTTCACTCTATGATGTCGGCGTGTTATGAGGAGAGAGTTGTTGGGGCATTTCCCCAACACATGTGCTGGTGTTTCCGGCTCTCTGTTGCATTTGCGATAGAGGGGCCCAACTTCTCTATCCTGTCCGCTGACACCTGGGACTCCACGTAGGGGTGTATAATTTATATTCAATTTCAGGGCATTGGACCATTCAGAGCCTGTAAGTATTTGTTTATCGTATATAAACTTATTTGCTCTCGGAGTCTCTTTGAAATGGCGTACTCCAATGCCTTGCCACCTGCAATTAGCCCATTCCTCGAACGCATTTTCACGAAGTCGTAGAGCTTTCACACTCCGATGCCTCTGATCATCGCCCAATCTATCGACACATTCAGCGATCTCAGCTGAACAATCGAAAGCGGACTGAAACAGAGCATCGGGTACATTTGACAGCCGCTGAGCAATGGACCAGTGTTGAAGGGGAGCCTCCCATTGGCAGCGGATCAAGCCTAGACCTCAGTACCTCCTCGGAGCATACAACATCGCCGTGGAGGTGTTCGCAGGGAGCCCTATAATGGCTTTAACACTTCTGCGAATCATTGTGTCGATGCCATCTAGGATTTTAGGGCGTAGCTATGTGAGGGGAGCAGTCTGGAGAGGATATGTAAGACCCGGGAACACGTACTGGGCCCTGTTTCATAATAAAGTACAAACTAATACTATTAGTCTTGTAGTTTTATATTAATTCAATTACACAGACTTGTACAATAGTAACCTTGTACTTTAATATTTTTTAATTCCTGTAATATCACTAATAGTCATCCCTATCAAGAAAAAAAATAAGTATTAGTATTATTACCACACTAGTTTTTACACTTGTACTATGAACTAATACTATTAGCTTTCATTATGAAACAGGGCTCTGGTTGACAATGTTGACCTTCTGCTCGGGCTTAAGCAAGCACGAGGTGACAAGCTTATTCAAATTCATATTCAATTTTGTCACCGAATCCTCGTTGAACTGTAGCTCTCCCGAGAATGTGCATCCTAAATATTTTATGGTATCTCCTTCTTTCATTGTTAGGATAGCATCCTTCCTCCGTTCTCGAGGAAGAGCTTCGTCGATTTCAGCTCTCCCTTATTTATGACGATGCCCACACTCTTTTGAGGATTCAATGCCAAACCAATTTTTTTGAACGTCCTCTATATGCTATCAATTACTCTTTCCGCAGCAACCCTGTGAGGACCACACAACCTTGGTCGCTATTGAGCTTATATCCATATTTACTTACGAAGCTTTGCTCACACAGGTCGCGATATAGATGGTCTATGGACAGGTTGAATAGCGAAGACGACAAGGGGCCGCCTCGAGGAACTCCACGCTTTACTCTGATTTGGCTTGTTGAGTGGGCACCTACGTTTATTTTGATGTTGTTCGTAGTAAGGAGAGCCGCAATCACATTTCTAAGATCCGGCGACACACCCCTCGCCGACAGTGAGCTCACAATATGATCATGGCCAACATTGTCAAAAAAATCGCATCGATAATTCTCGCGTTGACGTATGCTCCCGGAAGGCCCTTTATAAAACGCCTTTGATTTCTGTGGAAGGTGACCTGTTTCCTCAGTTCACAATCAAGCACCTTCTCAATAATTCGGCGCACGATCGAATATATCGTAATCGGCCTCCAGGATGATATATTATTTGCATCTCCTTTGCCTTTATAAATTAAAATCGTGCGCCCCCGCCTGAGTGGTTCTGATACATAGGCCACCTTCAGCATTAACTCCGTAATTCTCTTCATTACATGGGCTATATTAAAGAACTTTATCGTGCAGATTAAAACCCCATCCGGCCCCGGAGATGTATCTAAAGAGGTAGATTTTATGGCCCTCCGTATTGATTCAGTTTTTCTACTGAGATCAAATTCGGCATCGGGGCCTGTTCTTCATACTCCACACGTTTACGGAAATTTTCGTTTTCAAAAAGGGTCTTATCATGCCTCTCAATTTCAGCCACCTTTAGGGGACATTGCTTAGGAGCGTCGGCATTCATGATATTTTGCACTACTTTTTTTCTTTTATTATAATAATTGTATTGTGCAACCTCGTATTGATACTGTTCTTGCCGACGACTCCGGTCTGCTTAATTGGCCCTCTGCGGATTTGATACTTTTCCGGCACCTTTGTCCGCCATATTAGATTTATTTTTCTTCCTCGTTTTGTAGAATTTGACGGCTGAGTACTGGGGGCCTGGCAGTTCCGCATTGATCGTCCTTAGGAATATTAAGAACTTGCCTATGGCCTCATCAAAATCCGCAGTATTCGTGGTATTTTGCTCATGTAGGCTTTTGAAAGTAGCAGACCACTTTGCAATGTCTTCCTTTAACTTAGATTTTTCTTCCTCTCCATTTTTAGGACCTATTACATTACTAATTATTCCCCTCAGTGTGTTATTATTAGCCTCCCTGGGATGCTTCTTTGCGATATGGGTTCCGAGTCCTCTTTCACCCTTAAAAGAGAGTCCACAGATAGGACAAACCTTATCCTGAGGGCGTGGGCTTTTGTCTTGTTGTCCGCCGCCCGTCTCCGGGATGCTGCCTTGGGCTTTCGGTGGACGAGGAAGAACATCTTCAATGGAGATAGTCTTTTCTAAAACTACCCCGTCTGCACCTGGCCGTAGTAGCCACAGACATCGGAGACAACTGCCTCTTGAACTGTCCCTCCAGTCCACGGAACCCATACCGTCTGACCCACTTTTATCTTTTTCTTGGATTTTATAAATTAAATTTTCTTTGATCTAATTATAAATTAGAATCTAATAAATAAAAATCAATTTGTTCGTTCGTTCTTTTAACCCACCATACATACCGTTCATCTGTGAAAGGGCTTCCTAATAAATATTCAGGATTTTTAGAACGGGAAGATTGTATAGGCTGTTTGTACCGATTTTTTCGTTAAAAAAAACGGACTTACAAATTTTTTTTTAAAATGGACATTTTTGGCGCGAGGCTCAGAAATTATACATTTCGGTTATTATATGCCAATCGATTGGGCTCTTTCTAAAATTAAGAAAAAAAAATATTACTGTTTATATTAAATGATTTTGTATTCAGTAAAAATAAAAATAATGAGAATTTCTGTAAAGTAGATCTACATTTTTTTTTTCTAATGCAAATCATATTAGTATTTAGCATCGTACGAAACCCTCAAATTCTATTTTTTAATGAAATTATAAATTTTTCACCTCGATTTATTTGGAGGGTTATTGTTCATATAATGGCTCACAACGCCTCTGCACTTAATCCAATTCCTACGTTAATGTTGGAAAACTGAATGTCACCTCTTTTAACCAACATTAACAAAATTTTTTTTTTTTTTTAATAATTTATTTATTGTTATTTACAACTGTATACACATATATACAACAAGTAAATTTGCTGTAGGTGACATAGTAACATGATAAAAACATGTGGAGATTCTAACCACTGATAGAACTCCAATAACATATCTTGAGGAGAAAATCTCGAGGCCATTTTCTTTTCAGACGCCTAGGAGGATTATTAGGTAATGAAGGAGAAGCCAGGTTAGAAACAAGTGGATTTGGGTGGTTGAGAAGTTTATTATGGAAGGAACGGTATCTGGTTCTGGCCAAATCGGCAACATATGGAACTTTGAGGACCTAATGGATGACTTGATTTGTGACAAAGTAAGGAGAATTAAGGATTTTGGACTGTAAGGATTGGATTCTGGAGATTTGATGGTTTAGTGGAGCCCCAAAGCTCAACTCCTTATGTCCAGATAGGCCTTATAACAGTCATGTAGATCGGTCTTTTGTAATGAATTGGCAATTTAGACCGTTTGTCTAGTAAATGTTGCAATAGTCGGAATCTACGAGCAGTTTCTTGTCTTTAGTCTTGTATGAGGATTCCATGTCAGTCGTTTGTCGAGATGTAGTCCTAAGTAACGGATCTCTTCAACAAAATTTACCTTATAAAGGCTGAATATTGGTTTCATATAAATAAAAACTTATTAAATGTTTTATTTTATGTCATTCGGTGCAGTTGATAGAACCCTAAACTACAACCAAGTTCGGTGACTCAACCAGTCTCAGTCGTATTGAAATTATTTATATTTTTCAAAAGAAATCAAAGGCGAAAATGTTGGAATAAAAAATTTTATTTTCTCATGTCTTCGAATTAGGCAAACAAATATGTTTTAGAAAAAAGAAAACCATCTTCGTTTTAGTGTCGTCTCAAACTGCCAATTACAAATTTTCTAGGAAAATAAAAAATTTTTCACCTCAGAATTTGTTTTTTATTTCGGTAACCGTTGTTCATGTAATCCTTCATAACTCCTCATTTTTAATTTTTATTATGTGCCAATCTTTTTTTTCTTTCCAATTTGGTTAATGTTATTTGAGTGATTAATAAATTTAAAAAATCTAGAATTACTCGCAATTATTAGCTAAAATATAGTCCATTGAACTCTTACTCGTACTATTTTTTTTTTTAAAATACTTTTTATTTATTGATAGATATTACAATCTGCCACACAGTTGTGGGCAATAGGTAATAGTGATGAATGATCACATTCATACTAAAATAAAATGAAAAAAAAAAAATCTCTCTTAAAATATATACAAATAGAAGGATAAACAAAATGAACATAACCAAACTATGTGTATGAAAAAATAAATAAATAAAATAACATAATCTCTAGTCACATTTACACTCTTACATACAATATTTACACAATCGACCTGAGGATCCCACGTGTGAGGAGTAGAGCAGAGCCCAAAAAATCCCAGCGCATCCCTCACTGGTAGAAAGCCAGTGGAGGCTGAGGACGTGCGCTAATCTATGCAAAATAATGTAGAATTTAGGCAGGTTCTCATTGTTGTTTAATTTTTCATTACAACTTAAAAGCTGAATCCCTGCTCTTTTAATCTACATTAACATAACATAGACTTAATACCCATATTACGGTGGAAAATTTTTAATTTCTTTGAAAAATGACATTTGGTAGTTTGAGATAATAATACAAACGAATATGAAATGCTCTTATCTAAAAAGAAATTTGCTGACCTACTTTACCCCGAGCGACACGAGGTTTTTATAATTTTTCGTAAATATAATATAATTTAACGGAATCAGTAATATTTTTTTCTTATTCCTCGGAAAGAGACTAATTGTTTGGTGTACAATAATCGTGAAAAAAAAAACGCATACTTTCTGAGCTAGAAATCAAAAACGCTTAATTCTGTTCATAACTTCTTTTTTACTCGAGAATTAGGGAATTTCGTTACCTTTAAAACCTTCCCATGGCGAAAGGTTTATCTTGAAAAAACATAACAAGAATATCAAAAAAGTATATCGGTACAGTAATCCGAAAGTTTATTGTGGACAAAGATTCGACCTTTCCCTTTTAAATATATAGATAAGTGGATTCTCAAAATGGAATTTATATTAAAATTATATATAGGAAGATGGTCAGGGTTGCGGTCACAAGTGAAACAAAAATAGTTTACAACTATTTTATTTTCCAACGTTTCGCCCCACTTTGCAGGGCTTCATCAGGGATAAAAAGACACAAAATGAAACTGGATAAAGAGAAAATGTTTGGTGATGATAATAAAATGAGTGTAAAATTAATGTTTTTTTTTTTTTTTGTTCTTTCTATTTTTTATTAGTTACTTTTTACAATTATTGTTATTATTCCTATATTGTTTTTGTTTTCTTCGATATAATCTCCTATTATTTATAACGATATTTGTCATTCTAATTTTAATTAGTTATTATTATAATCATGTAAATGTAATTTCTCATGTACCGTATCATTCTATATTTTTCTCTTATATATATATTTTTTTTTTTTTCGTCAAATCTTTATCACTACTTCCTGTATACGTGACGTATTTGAGTACGTTATAAAACCGTTACTTCCTCCCCACCTTCTCCCCACTCCTCGCGCTTCCGCTTTTATATTTCAGTCTGTTCAACTTATTCATTTGGACAGGTATGTTGTCCTATATGGCTCTCTGCTCATTTATTGTCATTTTATTTCATTATTATTATTTATTTTTATTTTTATTATTCTTTCATGACGTTTATTTTATCTC
>NW_027104705.1:436881-437832 GCF_000696795.3 Halyomorpha halys | reverse complement strand
GGGACTGGAATCTGGATCCTCAATTATAATCGGCGTCAGGGAAAGAACTTAAGTACAAGAGCCCAAGAGGAGAAAAAGGCAGTTATCTCACCCCAATTTTTGGTTACTTTAATGAAAACTGTGTATAATTAATAGTCAAAATTTATGAGTCTACCAAGTATAGGTAGAGAGAATAAAAAATGGCGGCTGTTTCAAAACCTAAAAAAACATTAATTTTTCATTCGGAGAGAGAACGTCATTTAAAGAAGGGTAAATTTGCTGAAATATTAGCCCCTATGTGCGTGCTATAGTTCTCGAGATATATCTTTTTAAAAAGCAACATTTCATAAAAATGTAGTATGGAACGTACTGAAATATCATTATATAACTTTATATACATTAAACTAGCTTTAATTGGATTCCTAATAGACATGTGTACGTCACATAGTTACTGAGATACAAATTTCTCAAAATAAATTAATTAACTACTAATCTTTCACTAGATTGTTAAGACATTTTGCTTCTTAAAAAGCTATATCTCGAGAACTATTGGACGTAAATAGCTCTTTTAGGGTAATATTTCAGCAAATTTACTCTACTTTAAATAATATTCTTTTAGATTTTCTAGTGTTGTCTTACTTTTTAAGATATAGAGCTCCGAATGAAAAATTAATGTTTTTTCAAGGTTTTGAAACAACCACCATTTTTTATTCCCCCTACCTATACATGGCAGACTCATCAATTTTGACTAGTAATTATACATAGTTTTCATTAAAGTAATCAAAAATTAGGATGAGAAAACTGTCTTTTTTTTTCTTCCCGGCTCTTGCACTATTATATCAAGGACGACTGCGTTACTATCGATTGATCGATTTGAAAGTAATTTCGATTTTATATCTATTGTTTTACAAACAGCTTATGGTTTATTCGTGAGTTGGGGAGACAAATGAACAACCTCGAGTCTACAGCATG
>NW_027104705.1:434485-435691 GCF_000696795.3 Halyomorpha halys | reverse complement strand
TGGCAATCCTCCGAGGCGCCTGAAAAGAAGATGGCATCGTGACCTTATATTGTAAACTGTTTTTAGAGTTCTACTACTGGGTAGTTTCTCTACATCCTGTATCATGTCATTATGACATTATGATCAAATTTACTGGTCGTATTTTTTTATACAGTTGTAAATATCAACAAATAAATAAAATAAAAAAAAAAATGTTTTTTTTATTTTAGTATGTATGAGATCATTCATCACTATTACAAATTGCCAACAACTGTGTGGCAGATTGTAATATCTATCAATAAATAAATCTATCAATCAAAAAAAAAAATTGATATAAACTTCTCACTTCTTTCATTCTCGAGGTCAAACTGTTGGCCTTTTGTAGGTGTAATTATAATGATTATTTATTTATTAATGGTCATTTATTTAATAATGATTATTTATTTATTAATGGTCATTTATTTAATAATGATTATTTATTTATTAATGATTATTCATTATTTTATATTTATTTCATATTATTCCTAAGGTGAGTTAGAATATATTTAGAATACACCTTAAATAGGTTCATAAAAAAGCATTGTTTTCGTATCAAAACGGTATTACAAACAGAAGCGTCCTTTATTGAGGGGCATCACTATAAAGAGGTCACATATTATTTATCAGAATTGTGCTAAGTACTGGATCGAGTAAAATACAGTGTAATCTCAGGAATCGGTAATAATTGATGTAGGGGGTGTTCGGATTTTTTTTTTTTTAATATTTATTTATTGCTATTTAAAACTGTACATTATAATACATTTAGTAAATCTGATATAAGTTAAATTGGAGTGTTACAGGCGTGAAGAGAAACTACCAATTGGTAGCACTCTAATGACATTTTACATTAGCTGGTCTCGTGGCCATCTTATTTTCAGGCACCTCGGAGAATTGTCAGGAATGGAAGAGAATACAAGATTAGAAACTAGGAGGTTTGAGTGGTTAGGGAGTTTATGATGGAAGGAGTGATAACTGGTTCGGGCTAGATCGGTTACAAAGGGAACATTAAGTTCTTTATGCATGATTTTATTTGTGACAAAGTAAGGAGCATTGAGGATTTTACGAAGGATTTTGGACTGTAAGGATTGAATACGAGAAGAATTCGAAGGTTTAGTGGATCCCCAAAGCTCAACTCCGTATGTCCAGATTGGCCTTATTACAGTCATGTAGATCAGTCTTTTGTAATGT
>NW_027104705.1:424852-433009 GCF_000696795.3 Halyomorpha halys | reverse complement strand
TGAGGAGAAGATGGTTGGGGGTGCGGTCAATGAAAAACACAAATAAGTACGATTAACTTATTTTAATGTGCCTACGTTTCGGCTAGAGTTTCTAGATCGAACGTCTATCGAACGTCTTGATTAGACGTTCGATCTTCCAGCTAACAGCCCTGAAGAAGGCTAGAAACTCTAGCCGAAACGTAGGCACATTAAAATAAGTTAATCGTACTTATTTGTGTTTTTCATTGACCGCACCCCCAACCATCTTCTCCTCATAACTTTTTTTAAGTTACAGTACATTATAAATACGCAGTTTCCATTGATGATTACAATAACAGACTTACATAAAGAGGTTCATTGATACAATAGCTTGGATATGCTAATGATATAGTTCGCCTGAAGATATTAACTGATTTATCTTCAGACTTGCGGGGAGGGGCGCCGATCTGGGCGCCCCCTCTACCTCTCACGACTCGCCCAGACTACGAGGCGCCCTGACCCAGATCTGGGCGATCTTCGCTTCTCGGCGTGAAGTTGATTAAAACGAGTAAATACTCTCAAAATCTATACCTTTTTGCCCCATTTAACAATGATTATTAAAATATATTCGTCCGGATGACAAAAATTCGTCATTTCGCCAATAGTCAAACCACGAAAATTCGTCATTTCCATATTACAGAAAATAATTTATTCTTGTTATTTTGATTCTAAATAAATTAAATTCTAATTTTTACTAAAAAGAGATAAATCTAATAAAATAGATATTTCAGATTTAGTTGCCTTGCTTAACGGTAAAACGTAAACAAAAACATTTTAAAAAGAACTTAATCCAAACTTGGTGTTCGCTTGGGTGTTCCGATATGTATTTCAGTTGTATTATTGTTAATTTTCTGAAACTGCTTTAATAAAATAAAATATTTAAATATGTCTAATATGGATAACGAATAAGAAATATGAGAAAACAATTTATCTGATTGCGAGTACAGTGAGAACAGTGACTTCTGCAACCTAACCCTTTTAGTACAAGAGAACGAAAAAGGCAGTTATTTCACCCCAATTTTTTATTACTTAATTGAAAACTAGGTACAATTACTAGGCAAAATTGATGGGTCTGCCAAGTATAGGTAGGGGGGATAAAAAATGGCGGCTGTTTCAAAACCTTAAAAAACATTCATTCTTCATTCGGAGCTCTATATCTTTACAACGACCAACACTAGAAAATCTTAGAGAGCATTATTTAAAGAAGAGTATATTTGCTGAAATATTAGCCCTAATAGAGATTTAGGGAGACCTAATTTACGTCCAATAGTTCTCGATAGTTAGTTAATTTATTTTGAGAAATCTATATCTCAGGAACTATGTGACGAACAGATGTCTATTAGCACTCAAATTAAAGCTAGTTTAATGAGCTATAAAGTAGTGTATGATGTTTATCTTCGTAGGAACACTACTTTTCATGAAATTTGCTAAAGTAAATTGATTTATAGTTGCTCGGACAATAAGTTTGGAGTATTGAAAAACTGTATTTCAGAAACCATAGGACGAACAGGTGTCTGTCAGCACTGACATTTTCATTTGCCAAATTATATTCATATGAGAATATCATAAAAACTACTAATCCTACAAAGATAAACATTATTAACTATTTTATAGTAAATTTAACTAGCTTTAATTTGAATGCAGATAGACATATGTACGTCCAATGGTTTCTGAAATAAAGTTTTTCAGACATCAAACTTATTGTTCGAACAACTATAAATCAATTTATTTTTGCAAATATCATGAAAACTAGTATTCCTACGAAGGTAAAGGTAATAAACTATTGTATAGTACATTAGACTAGCTTTAATTTGATTGCTCATAGACATGAATACATTACATAGTTCCTGAGATATAGATTTCTCAAAATAAATTAACTAACTACTAATCTTTCAGTAGATTTTTAAGAAATGTTGCTTTTTAAAAGGCTATATCTCGAGAACTATTAGACGTAAATAGCTCTTTTAGGGCTCAGATTTTAAAAAAATTACTCTTCTTTAAATAACATTGTTTTAGATTTTCTAGCGTTGTTAGTAGTTTTTAAGATATAGAGCTCCGAATGAAAAATTAATGTTTTTTAAAGGTTTTGATACAGCCGCCATTTCCACTACGTATACTTGGTAGACTCATCAGTTTTGATTAGTAATTATACATAGTTTTCATTAAAGTAATAACAAATTGGGGTGAGATAACTGCGTGAATAATAAGAATAATTATTTAAAGGCCCTAAGAACTCACGTTCTGGGAAATTAAAAGAACATGGATAATTAACAACTTTTGATAGATATGAAATATGTCTAAAGCTATTGCTAGAATGTTTTGTATTCTACAATCGCTTCAAAGTCCATGGTACACGGAATTCCACCCGAGACATTATAGTACAAGAGCCGGGAAGAAAAAAAGGTAGTTATCTCACCCCAATTTTTGATTACTTTAATGAAAACTAGGTATAATTACTAAAATTGATTGAAAATTGAGTCAAAATTGATGAGTCTTTCAGGTATAGGTAGGGGGAATAAAAAATGACGGCTGTTTCAAAATCTTAAAAACCATTAATTTTTCATTCGGAGCTCTATATCTTAAAAACTACCAACAATACTAGAAAATTAAAGAGAACATTATTTAAAGAAGAGTATATTTGCTGAAATATCAGTCCTAAAAAAGCTATTTACGTCCAATAGTTCTCGAGATATAGCTTTTTAAAAAGTAAAATGTCTTAAAAATCTATTGAAAGGTTAGTAGTTAGTTAATTTATTTTGAGAAATTTATATCTCAAAAACCATTTGCCGTACAGATGTCTATTAGCACTCAAATTAAAGCTAGTTTAATGAGCTATAAAGTAGTTTATGATGTTTATCTTCGTAGGAGTAGTAGTTTACATGAAATATGCTAAAATAAATTGATTTATATTTTATAAATTTTTCAAAATAAATTCACTAACTACCGATCTTTCAGTACGTCCCATATAACATTTCTATGAAATGTTGCTTTTTAAAAAGCTATATCTCGAAAACTATTAAACGTAAATAGCTCTATTAGGGCTCATATTTTAGCAAATTTACTCTTATTTAAATGACGTTCTCATAGGTTTTCTTGTGTTGTTCCTACTTTTTAAGATATAGAGCTCCGAATAATTTTTTTTTTTTTTTATCGCTTTTAAACAGCCTGTTATTTTTTATTCCCCCTACCTATACTTGGCAGACTCATTAATTTTGAGTATTAATTATACATAGTTTTCATTAAAGTAATCAAAAATTGGGGTGAAATAACTGCCTTTTTTCTCCTCTTGAGCTCTTGTACTATTATGAGCGAGCGACGATCGACCAAAATTAGTCTCGCGATCGACTTGTTGGCTACCCCTGCTGTAGATTGTTGATACGTTGCTAAGCGACGTCAACAAAATAACCCCCACTGACCGTATATCTTAATATTAAATATTATAATACAAAATATAAACCTGTATCTTCTAAAAATAAAAATAAATGTAAGTAAACTTGTCGTGAACAATGAATTATGTATTTGTGTAAGCATAGCGATAACCTTCAAATACGACTAGTCATAAATATCAAATGGTAATCTTTAATTACTTATTATTTATCTATTCTATTATTTCTTTCAGTTTAAAGTAAATTCAAGGTTATAAAGTTTTTTATTTAAGTCACTCTAGCTGATGGGTTATCCGAAGCTTTTTTGTAAATTTATTTATTTTTTGTCATTGTGAACATTTGAAAAACAATAATATTTACTTCAATTATTCTATTACTTGTTTCTTCTCGAACAGAGCTCTAACCATCTCATTCATATTCAGTAAACATCAATCATTTAAATATCGATATTTCAAAGATTTGTGATTGAATGGATAAAAGGACCACCCAGGGGTAAACAAGCACTGGCGAGGTAGATATCGATTTTTGAGCAACACGATGTAGATAAAGGAATCGATTACCTCGAGCACAGGCCGGAATCGTGTTCACCAAACTACTCAAGGCCCCCTGACTCAGCTGTTCCCGGTAGAGCAGTGATTTATGTAGTCTGGTGGGGTCCATGCCATCTAGTTAGCACATCGGGCCAGGTTCGTGTCTCGCCTCAGAAGTATTAAGTGAATCAATCACTTCTTTACCATCTACTGAACTCATAATACTTCATGTGTTGTAATTGTATTGTCTTTGCATTTTCACTTACCTATATACTAAGGATTACAACATAATTATACATATTCAAGGTTCACTATGAAATTTTTTTTTTCACGTAATTTTATTAATATTTTTTTTTACTAGAGAAATCTGAACATTCTATAACATTCCCGGGAAAATCCTGAACATTTAACAAAAATTTCCATCACTTTTGGATGAACGGTACGGGCATAGCATGCGAATAAGAAAATATTGATTTTTATATTTTAGATATATTTTATCCTTACAATCCAAGGTCCTACGTAAAATCCTTGATGCTCCTTATTACGTTACAAATAAACTCATTCACAAAGACCTTAACATACCAGTCGTTACAGATTTGGCCCAAAACAGATATGCGTCTTTTCATTCCAAACTCCTTACCCATCCTAAGCCATTAGTTCTTAATCTCTCCTCATTAAAAATCCGTGCTAATCCTCCGAGGCGTCTAAAAAGAAGATGGCCACGGGACCTTATATATTTTTTTTCTAATAGTTTATTTACTGTTATTTACAACTATAAAAACACATACAAGTAAATTTGCTATAGGTGACATAGTGACATGATAAAAACATGTAGAGAATCTACCTATTGATAGAACTCCAATAATATTTCTAGACTAGAAGATCTGGAGGCCATCTTCATGGAATATTAAATAAAAATGAACAATAATATAATCTATAGATCTCAATAAATAGATAAGAGTATATATATATATAAAATAGTTTTTATTGTCCATTTTAACTAACAACTAATTAAGTAGTTAGAATTAGCGGTAGCTAACAGTCAATAACTGAATTACAAGTAGTTACAGTTTTTTATGGGAATTAATTCTAGCAATTACTTAGCTATTAGTTTGTCCTTAGTTAACTAAATATTAGCTAGCTAATACCCAACTCTTCCTAGAACTAAAATAAGTGACATTGAGCCATATGAGCTATTGTGTACTATCTAAAGGAAATGTTAGTGGATACTTAGCAGTCAGTAATTAGGAAGTAGGACATGTCTTTGCCAATCCTTTTCCTCAGCAATACCGAGGCAACAATCCTGACAATGTTGCGAAAATTTCTTCACCTTGTGACAACAGTTCGCCTGCTACAGCTTAATGTTTTCGTATAAACGAGGTCTTATAATTATTATATTGTATAAAAGAAATTAATTTAGAACAGTAATTGGAAGATCGTTGATTGTACACGAGTAATTATAAACAATATAAGAGTCCAAGAGTAGAAAACAGGCAGTTATTTCACCTCAATTTTTGATTACTTCATTGAAAACTATGTATAATTACTAGTCAAAATTTATGAGTCTGCCAACAACATTTAGGGGGATAAAAAATAGCGACTGTTTAAAAATGATAAAAAAAAATTAATTTTTCCTTAAATCAATTTATAGTAAATTAAACTTGCTTTAATTCGAGTGCTAATAGATATGTGTAGAACTACATCGCGCGTTTCTTAACGAGGTTTTCAGGGTGGGTGGGTTCGTCTATCCTGCACCTATTTTTGCGAGTGCAACCCATTGGCTAACGGTTCTCACAAATACCCGGGGGAGGCTCTAAGTGAATATCGTACAATTATATACATGAAAAAATCTCGGGTTGGGCCGGGCTCGAACTCACAACCTTTGGGTTAGTTGACAGGCGTGTTGCCTCGCTGCTACCGTCGCACCCACTTTGAGATATAGATTTCTCAAAATAAATCCAGAAAGTTCTGATTTTTCATTGCATTTTATATGAAATGTTATTTTTTAAAAAGCTATATTTCGAAAACTATTCAACGTAAATATAGCTGTATTCGGGCTCATATTTTAAAACATTTACTCTACTTTAAATGATTTTCTCTTAATTTTTCTAGTGTTGTTAGTATTTTTACGATATGGAGCTTCGAATGAATAATGTTATTTTTTTTTTTATATACCCGTCATTTGTTTATTCCCCCTACCTATACTTGACAGACTCATCAATTTTTACAAGTAATTATACATAGTTTTCATTAAAGTAATAAAAAATTGGGGTTGAATAACTGACTATTTGGTACGGTCTAAATAACTCAAATAGAACAAAAACTATTTATTATACGTTTTGCTTTACTTTACAGAAGTTCATCAGGACTAAAATAGATACAAAGAACTGAAATCAAGCTACATAGACAAAGAATAAGATGACATCAAATAAAAGTGAACTATGTTGATTTTGATAATCTGAAAATGTATACAAAAATGATCAAATTAAATCGAATAAAATAAAATAAGATTTTATTTATAATCTTAAATAATTTATTCATACTAGTTGATGTTATTTAAATAAATAATTTACATTTTATTCATTATAGTCTCAAAACATTTTGTTTTCTTTACCAGTCCGACGTTTCGTCCAATTCGGCCATCCTCAGGGAAAATCTTAATACAATTTTGAACTAAAACATTAAAAACACAACTTCATGCTGGCTATTCTGCCCAAGTCAATTAAAAAATTTCTCTAATTAGTCAATTTTCGTGATAAATTTTAACAATAAGTGACTGTGATAAAGAATTTTAGTTTTTGTTTTAATGTGAAAATTGAATAATCAGAGAAATTGTTGAATTTACCTAGGCAGAATAAGTTGTGTTTTTAAATTATTTAGTTCAAAAATTGTATTAAGATTGTCCCTGAGGATGGCCGAAACGTCGGACTTGTAAAGAAAAGAAAATGTTTTGAGACTATAATGGATAAAATGTAAATTATTTATTTAAATAAAATAAGATGTACAATGAAAAGTATAGATTAACAAGGAAAAAAAATGAGACATAATGAAACGGGAAATAATAACAAATAAAAAGTAGATAAAAGAGAAATACCAAAATGTATAGTACTTACTAACAGGTGGAAAAAATGGAAATTTGAATAAAATAAAGACGAATTTTGAATTAATTAATTGATTTAATATTTAATTTTTGTATTTAATAAATTTGTTGGCTTAAAATTTTCGTCTTATAGTATTTATTATTTATATTTAACTAAATAATTATGTAAATAACTTTAACAGGACTAAACCAAAATTCACGCACCTTGTGGGTGGCTTAGGACTCTATAAACTGCACCAAAAGGCACAAACCTGATCTAATTAAACAAATTAGAACTAGAGATATAAAATAAATATTTCAAACCAACAGTTCGCTCTTATGAGGGTATTAAATTTATTTTATTTTTTCTAATTTGGATTAAAAGAGAAGATATTCAGTTTCCCAACTGTTAAATTACCGAAGGAATTGGATAAAATGGAGAGGAGTTATGAACAAAGGTCAACAGTAAAAAAAAAAAAAAAGTAATTTTTTATTTATTTAAAAAATGGTATTTAACTGTTTCAGACGACGTTGAAAACGAATACAAAATAATTTGTTGACCTACTTTACTAAAATACTTATTATGTTTTTATTTTATTTTTTTAGTGAATAAAAAATCATTTAATAGAAAAACTAATATTTTTTCTTATTGCTCAGAAATTGACAAATCGATTGGCATATAATAACCATGAAGAAAATGTGTATTTTCTGAGTCACGTACCCAAAATGTTTTAATTTTATTAATATTTTTTTTTTAATAGACAAATAGAAACAGTCTATAACAATCCTAGGAAAATCCTGAAAATTTAACAAAACGTTCCATCACAATTGGATGAGCGGTATGGCATAAACTACGAATAATAAAATATTGATTATTATATTTTAGATATATTTTATCCTTACAATCCATAATCCTACGTAAAATCCTTGATGCTCCTTATTACATTACAAATAAACTCCATACTTACGACTCCATCTTGACAAGAGACTTACTTGGAATCCACACAGAAGACTGAAACGACAAGAAACTGCTCGTAGATTCCGATTCCTACAACACTTACTTGACAAACGCTCTAAACTTCCCATTCACTACAAAAAATTAGTATACACTACAATAATCAGACCAATTTGGACATATGGAATT
>NW_027104705.1:422237-424592 GCF_000696795.3 Halyomorpha halys | reverse complement strand
TTTGATACATTAGATATATATTTGAGCTATTTAGTAAATTAGCAAATTAGTAAAAAAAATAATAATTTTTGAAAAGAACATGTTTAATACACACGACTGCTGACGAGATAGGAAACAGCTGATGAAGCTCACCGTCAGCACGGGATGGGATCAGCTGATGCAGCCAACTCGGGATTCAATTACTTTTACATTGAATACTAATCCATTAAATAAATCTACTTCTTTTTCCCTATGAAATATGGCGGGATTAACAGGCAGCAGGACGAATTAATGGCCCTGAATCCCTTCGAAAGGATTAAGGATTAGGGGACTGCGAAGTCATTTTTAATACATAAACGATTGAACGTATTATTCCAAATTATGAAGAAGATAGTCGGGGGTGGTCAAAGGAAAACAAAAAATAAAAATTTATATATGTGCCGACGTTTCGCCCCATTTTGGAGAGCTTCATCAGTCCCAGTTGAGAGATTCTTTTTTTTCTCTCAACTTTTATTCTTTAAAATTCTCCAACGTTTCGGCCCTCAGGCCATTCTCAGGGATACAACCTACAAAAAGTTTTTGTTTTTAAATATCAATTACATTATTTCCTTCAACTACACACTGATTTCTCTAGCCATACCTTCAATATTGAAGACATTGTTTTTTAAAAACCCAAAATTGCAGGCTAATTGCCCTTGTCACATCTTTAAAGTAAATTAATCATTAAAATAATATCATAATAACTTCATAAACATTTTGTTTTTAAATAGATTGAAAAAATAAAATAGAGAGGGGAGTATATGTATGTAAAAAATTCACATAAAATAAGAATATATTAATTATGGATTTTAAATATAAGCAAAATAATTAAAGGGCCGCCCATAGCTCAGTGGTTAAGACACAGTCTTACCAATTTGATGTCTATTGGCGGTGCCGGTTCGAATCCGGCCTGGGACGTTGACTTTTTTCATTGAGTGGCGGTCCCACAAAATGGAGAACTTTGACCCCCAACCATGGTTAGGCAGTATAGGACTCCAATGGGAGTCTTGGCCGAAAAAAAAATAAATAAATAAAAATAATTAAAAATGAATGTTAATTAAATTATATTGAAAATGTAAATTAATGATATAAAATTTATTGTTAGGAAGGCGTGGAGAGTTTGGGTGGCTAAAGATACACCAGGTCTGCAGAGCAAATCGAAAAAAAGATTATAATCCGGCAGTATGAATCCTTTTTTCGTCACTCAGGAACGATGAATTTTGACGAATGAGGAATCAAAAGACAAAAAAAAATCATGGAAAACTGACCAAAGTCAAATTCATACTGGAACTTAAAAGTTATTTTAAAAAATGAGAGGTTTCAAAACTGACAGAAGTAAGTCGACGGATAGAAACGGTACAAATTGTATTTTAATATGATAATGTAATTTTAATATGATGGTTCTAATTATTACACTATATATCGTGAATGTTTAAAGAAAAAATAAATAAATATAAAACTTTTAAACCTTGTTGTTGAAAGGAAAATCCCAGAACAGGAGGAAGGGACTGGAATATTATAATTTCAATAAGGGTAAAGGGGAGGAAAGGGGAACCGGAAGAGGTGCCGCTGTCAACTGTATCATTGTACTGTATACACCCGAGGCGTCACTTCCTGTCCAGTTCAGATCAGTGTGGCGCTTGCTATCTTCCCACGGGTCATACAATATGTCAATCAACAATACCAAATTGAAATATAATTAATTTGACAAACCATAATAGTAAAAAACAAATCTATATAAAGAGATGATGATTGGGGTGCTGTCAGTGTAGAATACAAATAAGTAAAAATTATATTAGTGACAACGTTTCGGCCAAAACTTCTAGCCTTCATCAGGGCTAAAAGAATGATAATAAAAATAATAAAATAGCTAACATTATGGATACATAAATTGTGTTAACATACAAGAATAGTATAAGTATTATAAACAGATAGAGGCTGTATGAGAAGAGTAATATTGAAATTAACAATAATATAAAACTGCCAATAGATGTTTGTACTCTTTGTGTTTTATTTAATTGAAGAATTTCCTCAACCTTAAGATTCAATAATTAACTCTTGTTTAAGATTGTATATTTTAAAATTTTATAGATTCGGTGTAAATACTTTGTTTTAAATCTTGTTAATTAATTTTAACAGTTTATTTTTTATTTAACACACAGCTCAAATATAAGTTTATAAAGACATTATATGTTTGGACGATTATATTAACAAGTATAGGGTGTTTTTTTAAGCCCGATAGAACTTGAAATTGTAAAAAATAACACAAAAAATTAAATTGTAATCAAAATTTTTTTTTTATTCGAAAGATCAATACGTGACTTTAACATTTGAAAA
>NW_027104705.1:416395-416722 GCF_000696795.3 Halyomorpha halys | reverse complement strand
GTAATGAAATATCAGTAAATCGAATCTCATAGCCGAAAAAATTCAAAAATAACAAAACAAACATGTGGATGGATACCAAGGTTTGTTGCTTCCTTTGTTTACCAGCAATTGAACAAGTCATGGATTTATGGCAAATAGCAAACATTAAGAACCAGCAAACCAATTTTTTATTGTAGGAAGACAGTCTAAGTTTACCGCAAAACTTTTTTTTTTTTTAATATTTATTTATTGTTATTTACAACTGTACATTATAATACATTTAGTAAATCTGATATAAGTTAAATTGGAGTGTTACAGGCGTGTAGAGAAACTACCCATTGGTAGCAC
>NW_027104705.1:412421-415330 GCF_000696795.3 Halyomorpha halys | reverse complement strand
AGGGCTTCGTTAGAGCTGTCAAATTGAAACAGAGATGACAACTGACTCGGCAGTTAACGTTATTCTTATTATTAACGCTGGTTAACAATTAATAATTTTCTTCTACTGATTTATTACGTTTATATAGCGCCACCTGGACTATCTTCTTACAATCTACTTCATATGGTCAACAATTTTCTTTCAATGTTATCTTTTTTAGTACAACGTATAATTACTGAGATTACAAATATTTTAGTTAAAAATGCGATGGTTTAATCAGCCCTAAATAAATAAGCTCACATTGAATTACTTAAAAGTTTAATCAGTTACCTGAATTATGACACCCGAATAGCTCACCTGAAACAAAAACAATATCAATTAATCGATTTTATTATATATCTGGATTATAATATGTAAGTGTATACAATATAAAACATACATAAGTGGCCTTTTTTAAGTGTAATGTATTTAAATTTGAAAAATGTATGAATCAGCTGTTGCTAAGAAAGTTTACTTAGCAACGGGGAGAAGCTTCGATAGGCTACTGTTTTATTTTGTGTTTCTTTTTTTCATGTATAAATCTCTATAAAGAAGTTTTATCTTAATAAGTGTTTTAACATTATGTGGATTTAAAAAAAATTACTTACAAGAATTAGGTCCTATTTCAAATAGCAAAAAATGTTTAGGTTAAAATACTAAAACATTACCCCTGTCGAACAGATCCGCTATCTTGGACTACATCTGGACAAACGATTAACCTGGAATCCTCACACAAAACTGAAAAGACAAGAAACTGCAGGTCGATTTCGACTATTACAGCACTTACTAGAAAAACGGTCTAAACTTCCAACTCATTACAAAAGACTGATCGACATGACTATTCTTGCCTAAGTATTAATTAGTGGACATTTGTCATTTAATATTAAAAATCATTTTTATGAAATTCTTTTTTTATCTTTCAATTTTTACTGTTTTAAAGTAATATTGCCTAAAAATGTTTTTTTTTTTAAATTTAAAAAATGTTTTTATTTCAAGTGATTATTATATTTATAAATTACCTTTTAAAATCCACTTCCTTTATTATTATTATTATTTATTATGGCCTCTTCCACAACAGCCAACCAATCTACACGGTCTCTTGCTTTCTCCTCCCCTCTGCCAACCTTCAGGAGCTTCAAATCCTCTTCCACATCTGGTTTGCCATGAACCATCTTTTTGGGTATCCTTTCATCGGACATCCTCTCAACGTGTCCTAATCATCTCAATCTTGCTCTTTTAATAAACTACACTATGCTGGGTTCTCCATACAGATTTATCCTCATTCCTTCTTCTTCTTCTTCGAACTCTACTCTCCGAGACTCCTCCCCATATCCTTCTCAATACCTTTCTCTCTCAGGAGTTGACCATCTGTTCTGCTTTTCTAGTCAAGGGCCATGTTTCTCCCCCATAGATCACTTCTGGCCTTGCGATGGTTATGTAAATGACCACTCTCATTTTTTTAAGGGGTCTCTACATGTTGGCCGAGCCATGGCGAACTCTGACATACGCGAGCATGTGGATGGGTGGCTCGGCTTGGTTGGCCTAGGCTCGTTGCCGAGCCGTCGAGAGTAGGTTTTTTGGACACAGATCAAAGGGGTTCGTGAGAGCGCTCGTGTAGCATCTCCACCATTGTTCTTTGTCTAGTTGCAACTGAGAGCTGTTAGGAGGTTAAAGGTGTTTGTTGGTCTTTTTTATAATAAGTTTTATATTTAATCTTATTTATTTATATTTAATTTTCTTTTTTTGTAATAAAAATAATGCAATCCAAGTGCAATGGCTGAAACCACTAGTACCTCCGCCATGTTTGCCTCTCTGAATAACACTGACATGTGGATGGTCCGCTCTTTGTTTGCCGAGCATTTGTACAAGCCTCCGATCCGTGGCGAGCGGCCAACATGTAGATCCACCTTCACAGAGAGCTCTAAAATTCAGTATTTTCTGCAGTGAGAAATACAATTTATTTCCTCCTGCTATCCTTGCCTCTATTTCGCTTTCTACTTTGTTATAATCTGTAACCAGGGTTCTCAGGTACTTAAACTGGTTTACAGAACTGAAACTGTGGTCTCTGAACGCCACTTTGCAATTCTCTTTCGTATCCTCTCTTCATGTCTTGTCTTCATTCATCTTAAGACCCAATTCATATGCTGCTTCTTCGAATTCCAGGAATGTTCCTTTTAATGCTGCTCGAGTTCTTGCGGCAATGACTACATCATGTTGTCTGTCAATGCAATGCTAAATGTTGATACAGTCGATTTTAAATGGTTACTCCTGGATTAGTTCTGTTTGAACGAATAGCTACTTCAAATACACTTCCTTTACTTAGCATATTTGAGCACTTTGTCTGTTATTACTTTAGGGAGTGGTCTAATACTCTTTCTCTATGTTGTGCATTGATTTTAATTTGTTACCTTACTAATTATTAATAGTTTTAAAAATCTATTTTATTTATAATGTCCACGTAATGCTGTCAAATTTCTCCTGTATCAGTTTTAAAATTAACTACGTCTTTTATATTTTTGATTATATAAATTTTCTAATTCTTACATCCTGTTTTATTTTTTTTTAAATTCCAACTTCTTTAAAATTAAATTTAAGGTTATTTTCTATACTTTGTTTTACTAATGCTGTGTCATTAATATTTTTATAGTTTTTAGTATTTTTTTTTATGTTGATTTAACAAATGAACCCTTTGGAATTTAGTCCTAACAGTACAATTAATTATTTTATATTGAGAGTACAGTTTAATTTGTTACCTCACTAATTATTAATAGTTTTAAAAATCTATTATATTTATAATGTCCACGTAATGCTGTCAAATTTCTCCTGTATCAGTTTTAAAATTAACTACGTCTTTTATATTTTTGATTATATAAATTGATCCTTTTTTTTTT
>NW_027104705.1:405054-408791 GCF_000696795.3 Halyomorpha halys | reverse complement strand
AGTTAACGTTATTCTTATTATTAACGCTGGTTAACAATTAATAATTTTCTTCTACTGATTTATTACGTTTATATAGCGCCACCTGGACTATCTTCTTACAATCTACTTCATATGGTCAACAATTATCTAATCAATGTTATCTTTTTTAGTACAACGTATAATTACTGAGATTACAAATATTTTAGTTAAAATGCGATCGTTTAATCAGCCCTAAATAAATAAGCTCACATTGAATTACTTAAAAGTTCAATCAATTACCTGAATTATGACACCGGAATAGCTCACCTGAAACAAAAACAATATCAATTAATCGATTTTATTATATATCTAGATTATAATATATAAGTCTACATAATATTAAACATGCATAAGTGGTCTTTTTTTAAGTGTAATGTATTTAAATTTGAAAAATGTATGAATCAGCTGTTGCTAAGAAAGTTTACTTAGCAACGGGGAGAAGCTTCGATTGGCTACTGTTTTATTTTGTGTTTCTTTTTTTCATGTATATTTCTCAATAAAGAAGTTTTATCTTAATAAATGTTTTAACATTATATTGTGGATTTAAAAAAAATTACTTATAAGAATTAGGTCATATTTCAAATAGCAAAAGATTTTTAGGTTAAAATACTAAAACATTATCCCTGTCTAACAGATCCGCTACCTTGGACTACATCTGGACAAACGACTAACCTGGAATCCTCACACAAGACTGAAAAGACAGGAAACTGCACGTCGATTCCGACTATTACAGCACTTACTAGACAAACGGTTTAAACTTCCAACTCATTACAAAAGACTGATCTACATGATTTTCTTTGCCTAAGTATTAATTAGTGGACATTTGTCATTTAATATTAAAAATCATTTTTATGAAATTCTTTTTTTATCTTTCAGTTTTTGGTGTTTTAAAGTAATATTTGCCTAAAAATGTTTTTTTTAATTTAAAAAATTCTTTTTATTTCAAGTGATTATTATATTTATAAATTACCTTTTCAAATCCACTTCCTTTACTATTATTATTATTCCTCCTCCACCACAACCAGTCTACACGGCCTCTTGCCTTCTCCTTCCATCTTCCAACCTTCAAGAGCTTCAAATCCTCCTCCAAATCGACCAGTAATCTGATCCTGGGACGTCCTCTTTTCCGTTTTCCATCTGGTTTGCCATAAACCATCTTTTTGGGTATCCTTTCATCGGGCATCCTCTCAACGTATCCTAACCATCTCAATCTTGCTCTTTTAATTAACTCCACGATGCTGAATTCCTCGCACAGATTTATCAGTTCCTCATTCCTTCTTCTTCTTCGAACTCCACTCTCCGAGACTCCCTCCATATCCTTCTCAATATCTTTCTCTCCCAGGAGATCATTTGTTCTGCTTTTCTTGTCAAGGGCCATGTTTCTCCCCATAGATCATTACTGGCCTTACGATGGTTTTGTAAATGACCACTCTCATCCTTTTACAGAGAGCTCTAAAATTCAATATTTTCTGCAGTGAGAAATAAAATTTATTTCCTCCTGCTATTCTTGCCTCTATTTCGCTCTCTACTTAGTTATAATCTGTAACCAGGGTTCTCAGGTACTTAAACTGCGGTCTCTGAACATCACTTTGCTATTCTCTTCCTTATCCTCTCTTGAGCTTTTCAGATACACCGTCTTGTCTTGATTCATCTTAAGACCCAATTCATATGCTGCTTCTTCGAATTCCAGGAATGTTCCTTTTAATGCTGCTCGTGTTCTTGCGGCAATGACTACATCATCTGCATTTGCTAAATGTTGATACAGTCGATTTTAAATGGTTCCTCCTGGATTAGTTCTGTTTGAACGAATAGCTACTTCTTATACACGTCCTGTACTTGTCCAAATTTCAGAGCACGGTGCCTGTTATTACTTTAGGGATTTGTCTAATTCTCTTTCTCTTTGTTGTGCATTGATTTTAATTTGTTACCTTACTAATTATTAATAGTTTTAAAAATATATTTTATTTATAATGTCCACGTAATGCTGTCAGATTTCTCCTGTATCAGTTTTAAAATTAACTACGTCTTTTATATTTTTGATTATATATATTTTCTAATTCTTACATCCTGTGATATTTTTAAAAATTGCAACTTCTTTAAAATTAAATTTAAGGTTATTTTCTATACTTTGTTTTACTAATGCTGTGTCATTAATATTTTTATAGTTTTAAGTATTTTTTTTTATGTTGATTTAACAAATGAACCCTTTGGAATTTAGTTCTAACAGTACAATTAATTATTTTATATTGAGAGTACATTTTTATTTATTTTTTTTAATAAGCAGAGTTATTGTTGAAAGGTTCTAGAGCGACCATAAACAGAAAGAGGTTAATTTTATAAGATATGGAAAAATATTTTTGATCGATTTAAATACTTTCCAATAAATTAAAAATTAATAAAGGAAAAATCTCGTTTATGTTATTCTATTTTTATATAATTATAGTAGAGTGCGTGTTAATCTTATAACCTTTTCAGTAATTACTATAATTAGCGAGTGATAAAGTAGAACCACTGCCTCATAAATCTGGCAGGGCTGACTAGATACCGAGCGGGGGCCCTGATGTAAAAGTGAAAAATGGCGGACGGGGAGAAAGTAGAGCGCCTAACGGAGTTGCCTTTCTATTGCAATTCTCCTTCAAATCTTGGTGTCTCCTATCTTCGATAACAGTTCGGGTCTCATCTCCATCTTCAGGACCAAGGTGACAAAGAAGGTATTACTGGGAAATAGAGAAAGGATATAGGAGGTGAATCGGGAATTCAGGGAATCAGGGAAGAGAATAGACTCCTCTGAAGTTAAGAATCACGATTCTCTAGGATTCTAGAATTTGGAGTAAGGTTTATAAAAAAAAATGTAATAATAATAATGAAGGTCTAAAGAACCCGAAGGTTCGATGCCGATACCACTAAACGCTCTCTGCTTACATCCTTCCAGTAATGTCCATCCAAACCCAATTCTACTAAATCAGTTTTAACGCAATCCTCCCATCTACGCTTCGGTCTACCCCTCGGATGTTTACCCGTTGATTCAGTATTTATTAATATTTTAAGGATCAGCTCGTTGCAAACCCCTACAACCTTATACGCCGCAATGTTATAACTTGAATTATATTTACCGGGTAGGTCAATTAATTCAGCGTTTAGTAATCTTCTAAATTCTCCTGTTAATTCATTCTTTTTCGGTCCGAAAATTTTTCGCAATACTTTATTTTCGAAAACCCTAATGAACATAGTTAAAGCAAAAAAAAAATTTTCTGCGTGTATTTTTATTTCAGTTTTAGACAATAAATGAAAAACCTCAAAGAATACTGAAACGACTATCTAGGGAGGTTGATTTATGTTTTTACTTACTAAAATACATTTAGTTAATTTTCGAACTGCCAGATGCAGAAGTATTAGTTGCTAAGAATAATTGTTGTTTCCAGATTCCCCTTCATTTTATTGAAAAGGAAAATGGTGGACGGAAAGATATTGCGGGAGGCAGGAAGTGCTTTGTGCCTTTGTGGACGATCAGATTGGGCAGTCCAGGTCAGTCCACTGAAAGGACCTTTTGCAATACGGTGGTCCGAACAGCCAAAACTGGGGTCCAATCAAATAACGAGTTCGTTTATTTATCTCTGTCACAAAGTAATTAGAGGTTCAGAGGAGTAGAGGGTACGGTCAGTGAAGAACACAAATATATTGGTGCCAACGCTTCGGCTAGAATTTTAGATATTCATCAG
>NW_027104705.1:401280-401939 GCF_000696795.3 Halyomorpha halys | reverse complement strand
TTTTGGATATTAAATTGATTTATTGATAAATATTACCTGGTCTCAAAAAATTTTTGAAATAATATAATTAAATAAATATGATTTTGTTTATTTATGTTGCTCTTTGCTGACCGCACCCCCCGACAAACTTCTTCAATACAAAAACTTATGTATTTGTGCTGACGTTTCGGCCTGAATATGAGGTCTTCATTAGGTCTGAAATAACAAAAACGAAATAACCTAACTCAGAGAAACATGAAAATAAAAATACATTCTGGATTTTCTTTTTAGGAAGTTTGATTATATCTACTCTTTAAATTGTTAAAAAGTCAGGGAAAATATGTGAGAATAAAATAGTCCAATCATAAGTTTTAACTTGAATTTCACAATGGATTAAAGTTGGACATATCAATAGGGAGGTAATAAAACAGCAAATTGGACATGTTGATATGTCCAAAGAGGTAATGTCTTATATAGGGCATTGGTTTGTGCTACAGAGATAGATGAATGCACCACTAGTGAAAGTCAATAATTTAAATAATATAGTCATAAAACAATTTTAAAATACGAGCGTATGATTTCAAATTATTTTTTTTTTTTTTATTTTATTTATTTGTTGATATTTACAACTGTATAAAAAAATACAACCAGTAAATTTGATCATAATGACATATGATATG
>NW_027104705.1:396868-401230 GCF_000696795.3 Halyomorpha halys | reverse complement strand
TTCTTTCTCATTTATGCTCCTCCAATTTCTCTTTCACAATTTTTTAATTCACCCGATCAACAAATTCGCTCTCCGGAATTCACCCTCCTAGATCCTCTTCAGTGACCCGCTAAACAAATTCAATATTAGACGGCAATGTGAGAACAGACCATCATTCATAGTCACAGCAGTAGACCAGTTTACCAAAAACAATCAAATAGATACATTTTACGAGAATAAGACTAACACATAGATCAAAAGGAAAATATAAAAAAAAACCGGTTACAGGAAACACTTGAATGGATAAATAAGTTTAAAAAAAAAAAAATAGTACTAATAAAATAAAATAAAATAATTTAGTGAATAAATACGTTAAGAATGTTGAAATTGTATATAATAATATGGTAACGTAGACTGGGGTAACTTTCTTGGTTGTCCCAGAAATAATTAGGTAATAATAGAAATAATAGGGTAATAACAATAGGGTAATTTTGAGTTTGTCCAACAGACTTTCCGAGGGCTATAAGAGTTGTTAAAATTAACTTCATATAATTATAAGCATAGTTGTGGGAGTGAGAAGCTCATTGGTAAGGCACTATACTATTAACTCCAAGGACACAGGTTCAAATCCGGATGTGGCACATAATTATTTTCTGTTTTACTGTGGGAGTGGAGTAAGGGTTACCCAGCCTCTATAAGTGGGCACTATTAATTGGGTAAAAATCTGGAGGTCGAGAGTCAGCATTACCTCCTTACCAATCACCTCCTTGCACTACCGTTGGTCTAGTGACAGGACTTCCTTACAAAGTGGCCGAAGAAAGGTAAAATATTTCGAGAAACTAATTAGAATTAGAAGATGACGAATCTGAACTATGTCGTATAGACAACATACTCTAAAGAAGAATATCATCAGAGGTGAATGGCACCTCTGCATGAAATCTCATGAATCAACCAAACAAATTGAAGTGAAACTGTCGCAGGAACATTTTATTTGAAGAGGCACAATATTGTGACAAAAATATATACCGAGGTATCAGTAGGAAACAGTGATTACTAAATAATAATATAATCTGTCATTATCGCCATACTACAGACAAATATTCGAAAACGTAAATACGAAAGTTCGAGTAAGTTATTACAGACCGAAGGTTACGGGAAATGAGATGGCCGACAAAGCTGCTAGAGAAGTGCTAGTCCTCCCAGGTAGACCCGCAGCAATCTTAACTGCAAAGAAACTTGCTCACCCTTTAAAGGAATCTATTAATAAAAGATGGCAGGCAATGTGGGATGAAAGTCCACCCAGTAAGTTGAAACCTATCAAGAAAGATGTGAAGCCCTGGATTACATCAACCCGAAGTAGACGCCGTGAAGAAGTTGTGATCACCCGACTCAGAATAGGACATACCCGACTGACACACATCCATCTCATAACAGGAGAGGTACCTCCAAAATGTTCAAAATGTAATAGCAATCTGACCGTCAAACACATTTTTGAAGAATGTCGTCACTACACATCGACTCTGAACCAGTTAGGGTTACCAATAAATGTTCCAATGGCGTTAAGAAACGACGAATCTGTAATTGTAAAAGTCATTAAATTCATCCATCAGACTAACTTAATAACCAGCCTTTAATTATTATAATTATCTATTTAACCTGCCTTATTTTTAAAATTAGAACAGTCAGTTATCTGCTTTTCACCATCCTTTCCAATATCGTTACGATTATTAAACAAATTATAATTGCCACAAATTTAATTATAATTGGTGCGGATCAGTCCACCATACCAAAGCTATAACTAAAACAACTAGGCCTTACCAAAGCCAACAACCAACGGGCGTTGATGGCCAGGCTGTTAAACGCCCTTTCAAAACTAACAAACAAACAAACAGACCGAAGTTTAATGCATACCCACCTAGATATATTGGTCATATAAAAATAGACGTTTATGAAATAACACTTAAAAACTAAACTAGGAATAGAGATGTATATTCAAAAATAAGTTTAAAATCAAAAACAAAATCGAATCATCGAATAATAAAAATATAGATAACATTTTTAAGAGCCCATTATTTATTTGTTCAAGCGGGTAAAACGTCATACTATATCAACTCGACACAGTTTTGAAGTTCACCTCACAGATTTTCTTAAAAATTTTGCATGGGTGTTGTATTGGTATAGAATTAGGAAATGTTATATTTTATATTTTCACTCGTTTTTTTTTTAATATCAGAGCTGTTAATTCCTCATAAATGGGTTAAAAAAAGAGAATGTCAAGTTTAGAAATTTCTGCAGAAACTTCCTAGCTTTAAACTGTCATCTTGTGATATGTCATAGGTTTCATTTTGCAATATGTTCAGTACCCATATAGAAAGCACATATTTTAAAATTTGAGGAGAAAATAGTCAGGGGTTCTGTCAGCAAAAAATATACAAAAACTTATGTATTTGTGCTGACGTTTCGGCCTAAATGTGAGGTCTTCATCAGGTCTGAAATAACAAAAACGAGATAACCGTAACTCAGAGAAACATAAAAATAAATTCTGGATTTTCTTTTTAGGAAGTTTGATTATATCAATTCTTTAAATTATTTAAAAATCAGGGAAAATATGTGAGAATAAAATAGTCCAATCATAAGTTTTAACTTGAATTTCACAATGGATTAAAATTGGACATATCAATAGGGAGGTAATAAAACAGCAAATTGGACATGTTGGTATGTCCAAAGAGGTAATGTATTATATAGGACATTGGTTTGTGCTACAGAGATAGAATGCACCACTAGTGAAAGTCAATAATTTAAATAATGTAGTAATAAAACAATTTTAAACTACGAGCGTATGATTTTAAATTATAAATTGAAAAATGGCAAATATGGTTAACAGCTATTTACACTTCGACGCTTTGTCCCACTATGCATCTAGTAACAATGACCAATGCTTCGAATTGATCTCAACTGAAACAATTGAGGGGTTCTGATTTGTTCTAATTTTCTATTAATTTTATTTTTACTTATTCTTTCTTGACATTGATGTAATCTTAACTTCTTTATTTTCCGTTTTAGGTTAATTTTAAGTTTATTTGTTCATTTCTACTTTCCTATTATTTTTTTTTAAATTACATTTTCTTATCATTGTCTATTTTATATTTATACTATTTTATTTCTTCTTTTCTTTCATTTGTATATAATTTTCTTTTCACTTATATTTATATAATTTTAACTCTATCTTAATTTACCTTTTGTATTTTATTCTATTATGTCAAAAACTATTTGTAGTTGTTTTTGTATCTTTTTAGCCCTGATGAAGTGGAGCGAAACGTCGGTGGATAAATACTTGTTAACTATTTTTGTTTCTTTGTGACCGCACCCTTGACCATCTTTTCTTATTATTTAAAATAATAGGGTCAATCATTTATATATATATATAAAAAATCAAATGAAGATACAATATTCTCCAAATCAACAGATCCTGCAAAAAGAAATATTAAGCATTTTTCGAGATTCGAGAGTTTGTTTTTAATCACTCTCTACCAATTTAATTAAACAACTGTTATTACAGTTAAATTTAATTATAGCAGAGGAATTTTAATAAATTCTCTAAACAGCTCAACGAGGAAAATGGTGTTATATTTTTGGATCGAGTCATTCCCAGAATCGGTACTTTATGGAGTTAGGGAAATGAGGAAAACAATTACGTGATTTTCATTATTTTTAATTTGTTTATCTGTGCTTCGATTTCGTTGTTATCCTTTCCTCATTAATAGTTTCAAAAAATTATATCAATGTTTTTTATTTTTCATTAACCTATATATGGAATACTAAAGATATTCATGATCTTTAGTTTAACATGTCAAAGCGTGTTAAATGGTAAAACTTATGTTAAATGTAGAAATATTTCCTTCTTTTAGCATGTTAAAACGATATAACATGTAACATGGCCGAAAGTCTGTTACTAGGTCTGTTAAATGGAGAGTGACGTCACGAAACAGACCAGCTGAGCTTGTCACCGTTCTATTGGTTGTCGTGTTAGGTTACTTACTCGTAGTTTGTGTTTTTTTTTCTTTTGTCTTGTGTTTTGGACTTTTTAAAAAATATAATCAGTAGCCAAACTTTTACACTTCTACTTTTTACTTAATTTAGGAATGTTGTAATAAATTACTATAATCAAAACTTAGAAGTAAACAATAACATGAAGCTTTGGAAGGAAAGGTTACTAAACAAGTTGCTCAGAAAATCCGCTAAGAGCTCTTATGCATTTATTATTTAACATGACTTTAAATAGGGCTGCTCACAATGCTATACTTTTAACATTTAACATGGTAAAACATTTTACATTTAACACAATATCATGAATACCCTACTAGCTGGCTCGGCAATGCTTCG
>NW_027104705.1:395693-396623 GCF_000696795.3 Halyomorpha halys | reverse complement strand
AATCGGTACTTTATGGAGTTAGGGAAATGAGGAAAACAATTACGTGATTTTCATTATTTTTAATTTGTTTATCTGTGCTTCGATTTCGTTGTTATTCTTTCCTCATTAATAGTTTCAAAAAATCAATGTTTTTTATTTTTCATTAACCTATATATGGAATACTAAGGGTATTCATGATTTTTAGTTTAACATGTTAAAGGGTGGTAAATGGTAAAACTTATGTTAAAATAGTATAATTCTACTATTTGCGTTTTTTTTACCGCATCCGGACCATATTCCATTCATCGATTCACTGTATAGAAATTTCTATAAATTTATGGCAAATAATTCTATATATTATATTATATAATATGATAAATGTTACTTTTTCAGCTGTAGTATTATCTAGTTGATACATGTAATAATAAGGTTCAACCAATATTTGAATTGAATTTTCGAAAATAGAAGCGCGATCTAGCGGCAGTTGTATCAGTTTTAGTAAACCTTGCTAACCTGTTTTTTTTCTTCTTGTTTTACCTCCTGATATTTTATTTATTATCAACAAAAAAATAAAATATCAGGATGTAAGAAAAAAAAACAAAAAAAAAAAAAAAGGTTACCGAGGTTTACTAAAACTGATACAACTGCCGCTAGATCCGCGCTTCTATTTTCGAAAATTCAATTTAAATATTGGTTGAACCGAAGTTCCCCTTTACTTTTGGGGAATTCTAAGCTATACCGGACTATTTTTCGTTTCCTTGTGACTACAACCCAGACCATCTTCTTCATGGTTAAAAAAAATTAAAATTAAGACAGCAAGAAAGAAATAGAATGATAGAAAAATTATAGATTAAACTCTATTATATAATATACAGTTGTTAATTTCGATAAAGATATTAAAATAAAAAATCAAATGAAGATACAATATTCTCCAAATCAACAGATCCTGCA
>NW_027104705.1:392790-394218 GCF_000696795.3 Halyomorpha halys | reverse complement strand
TCACAATGCTATACTTTTAACATTTAACATGGTAAAACATTTTACATTTAACACAATATCATGAATACCCTACTAGCTGGCTCGGCAATGCTTCGCTATTGCTATATTTAAGGATGGTTATAAATTTAATGAACACTACTGATTTATATAAATTATTGTATTTAAATGAAATTGGAAATTTACAGATACTGTTTAAATAATTAAAATTTGATCCATTTTAGTCTCAAAATATTTTTTATTCCTTTATAAGTCCGACGTTTCGGCCAATTCAGACATCCTCAAGGACAATGATCTTTAACAGTTCCAAACAAATGAAAATATTATAAATAACTTTTCATATCTAATACAATTTTAGAACCACATCATTTAAAAAACAAATTTATGCAGACTGCCAAGGTCATTTATACCAGTCCACAAATTACCCAATAAGACATTAAAACATTAGGGAATCATATAATTTTGTTAATATGCAATTGTTATATTATGTGTAATTACCTAATTGTTCACATTAAATTAAAAATTAAAATTTTTTATCAGAAACTATTCCACAATAATAATTTTTTTAAAAATAGTTTTTGGAACTGTTGTAATATTATTTTAATATTTAGTTTTAGTTTTAAAGATATGACATGAACAATTAGCCTGCAAAAGAGACATTTTAAGGAATTATAACATCAATGACTAAGGTTGTCTCCTTGAGAATGACCTACAGCCGAAACGTAGATTTTTTTTTTTAATACTTTTTATTTATTGATAGATATTACAATCCGCCAGTTGTGGGCAATAGGTAATAGTGATGAATGATCACATTCATACTAAAATAAAATAGAATAAATAAATGAATGGAAAAAAAACTCTCTTAAAATAAATACAAACAGAAGGATAAACAAAATGAACATAATTTCAGTAATTAAATTTCAATAAATAAATTTTAAAAAATTCGTAGCCCTCCTAGAATATCTGTTTATGTTCAGCTTAGTATTTCAGCCTCCCTTCTTCTTTCTTAGTACCTCATTCACTTGAACGGATTTTAAAATTCTGAACGTCTATCTTGTGGTTTTTACACCTTACAGTGTAAAAATATAATTCAGATATTGGTCAAAATAGGTTGAGTGTTGTCGAACGTTTTGAAGTTTTAAAAAAAAAATCTCCTTTCCCAATAGAACTACCAATGGAGGACGATAACGATGCCATAAATTAGGATATTATAAGTTCTAGCACTTCACCACATTCGACAATTTCCTGACTTATTCTACTTTTACCGCCCTATTCTTTTCTTGTAGGAATTAGTGTGTAAGCTCCAGATAGAGAGCCTGGATATCAATAAATGAAGAATATTGTACAGGCACAGCTACTTCTCGGACTAATAGGGCTATTCAATTAAAAATCACCCAGTTTAATTTGCATAATTGCTAGAGGACTTTACGT
>NW_027104705.1:391631-392740 GCF_000696795.3 Halyomorpha halys | reverse complement strand
TCACAATGCTATACTTTTAACATTTAACATGGTAAAACATTTTACATTTAACACAATATCATGAATACCCTACTAGCTGGCTCGGCAATGCTTCGTTATTGCTATATTTTAGGATGTCTATAGATTTAATGAACACTACTGATTTATATAAATTATTGTTTTTAGATGAAATTAAAAATTTACGGATACCGTTTAAGTAATTAAAATTTGATCCCTTATAGTCTTAAAACATTTTTTATTCCTTTATAAGTCCGACGTTTCGGCCAATTCAGACATCCTCAAGGACAATCTATCACAAACAGCTATTTTTACATATATGATCTTTAACAGTTCCAAACAAATGAAAATATTATAAATAACTTATCATATCTAATACAATTTTAGACCACATCATTTAAAAAACAAATTTATGCATACTATTCTGCCAAGGTCATTTATACCAGTCCACAAATTACCCAATAAGACATTAAAACATTAGGGCATCATATAATTTTGTTAATATGAAATTCTTATATTATGTGTAATTACCTAAGTGTTCACATTAAATTAAAAATTAGAATTTTTTATCAGAAACTATTCCACAATAATAATCTTTTTAAAAATAGTTTTTGGAACTGTTATGATATTATTTTAATATTTATTTTTAGTTTTAAAGATATGACATGAACTATTAACCTGCAAAAGAGACATTTTAAGGAATTATAACATCAATGACTAAGGTTGTCTCCTTGAGAATGACCTAGTGCCGAAACGTAGGAGATTTTTTTTTTAATACTTTTTATTTATTGATAGATATTACAATCTGCCACATAGTTGTGGGCAATAGGTAATAGTGATGAATGATCACAATTATACTAAAATAAAATAGAATAAATAAATGTATGAAAAAAAAAATCTCTCTCAAAATAAATACAAACATGATGAAAGGATAAACAAAATGAACATAATTTCAGTAATTAAATTTCAATAAATAAAGAAAAAAAAAATTCGTAGCCCTCCTAAAATATATGTTCATGTTCAGCTTAGTATTTCAGCCTCCCTTCTTCTTTCTTAGTTCCTCATTCACTTGATCGGATTTCAAAATTCTGAACGTCTATCTTTGGTTTTTC
>NW_027104705.1:385606-390648 GCF_000696795.3 Halyomorpha halys | reverse complement strand
GATGAATGATCACATTCATGCTAAAATAAGAATAAAAATAAATAAATAAATGAGAAAAAAAAAGCACATAAAATTAATAAATCTCTATTCAAATATATACACAATAGAAGTATAAAGAAAATGAACATGATCAAACTATGTGCATGAAAAAATAAATAAATAAAAGAACATAATAATAAAATAATATAATCTCTAGACACATTTACACTCCCACTCTATCCCCTCGTGAGGTGTAGAGCAGAGCTCAAAAGATCCCAGCGCATCCCTCTCGCCGCATCACTGGTAGTGAGCCAATGGAGGTTGAGCAAGGGCGCTAAAGCCTCTCAAACAATAAATCATTAATCTTGTTAATGTTTTGGTTGTTTCTTCATCTTTTTCAGCCGTGATGAAGCACTGCAAGTAGGTTGAAATGTATGCTTACATTAAATGGTTTAATTGCTTTTTTTTTAAACGTACCAGGAACATAACATAATTGAAATTAACATTTTAACGTGATTAAAATTATGTTTTTAGGTGTAGTTCAAAAACCGGTCTAAGAGAATACTCGTCCTTCAAGTATATATAAAATCAAGAACTAAGAAGCCAATCGCAGTAATGCACTTGCAGAATGAGACAGATACTAAAAATATCTCGAAGAGGAGATGGTTGTTCGAGCTTAGAGCTCTAGACCGGTCGATAGCACAGCACGTGCTGTCTTCTCTAGTAACTAGATCTAGGACAATCCCTTGCTATCTAGGGCAGTATATAGGTGAGTATTCCTATATAGGTGCAGTATATAGCAATATAAAGGCGAGGAAAATACTTCTATACATTGTGCGAAAACATAAAGTGTTTCAGATATTGTGGACAGTATATAATAATTAATAAATTTTTAATCCTAGTGGAGAGAGGTGAAATATGTTATAATGGGGGATAGAGGGATTCCAGTTATTTGGAAGAACTAAATAAAATAGTCCGTTAAGATGGGATTCTGTTATATAGGATCTCCGTTGAAAATGGTTTCATTATATATATTTTAAAATATTTATAGGTTTTTACAACATTGTAAAAAAAAAAAATATAATTTGTAAATGTAATTAATGTTTCAGAATATAAAATAATTAGTAAGAAACCATTCAATGGTGGTATTTCAACCACAGCCTTAAATTAGAAGTTCACGTGGCCATCTTTTTGGACGCCTCGCAGGACTATCAGAGATTGTTATGGGTGAGATATTAGAACTAATGGGTTTGGCTGGGTAAGTACTTAGGAATGAAAGGAGGTATATAAATTTCGGGCCAATCAGAAGTATCTCCAGCAAAATGTTATTAGGAAGAATTAATGCAAACACTTATAACTAATTCATACTGCGTTTTTAAAAAGCTATATCTCGATAACTCTTCTTAATAATGAATAATGTTCTCTTAGATTTTCTAGTGTTGTTGGTAGTTTTTAAGATATAGAGCTCCGAATGAAAAATTAATGTTTTTTAAGGTTTTAAAACAGCCGCCATTTTTTATTCCCCCTACCTATACTTGGCAGACTCATCAATTTTGACTAGTAATTATACATAGTTTTTATTAAAGTAATCAAAAATTGGGGTGAGATAACTGCCTTTTTTTCTTCCCGGCTCTTGTATTATGAGGATTCCCGTGCCCACTCTATCCCCCACTCATGGTAATGATCCAGTGGAGGCTGAGTAAGTGCGCTAAAGCCGCAAACACTCTACAGGGGTGGACTTCAATTGTCGTTTTTATTTTACAATAGGTCTCTAGACCACTGCCGTTTCAGCCTTCTAGGTGGATTATTGGGACTCAATAAAACGAATTCATTAGAGGTAAAAATATATTTCATTGCTCAATATATGCATTAACTGATGACTATAAAAGTAATTAAGGTTATCTGTTATTATAGAGAGAGAGAGAAGTGTAAAATTATTTTGTACAGTCGGGACTGATCAGCAGAGCTAATGGATGCTGGAGAGTGGGCCAAGGTGTTCTCGAGCCAACTGTCCTCGATTCGCCAATTAGCTCAAAGCTACGCTGAGCGGTCGAGGAAAAAGTATACTCCCATTTACGTCACGGATGTTAAACGTTTTATAACTGGTCAGAGAACTATTTCTCTCTACTACAATTACGTATCGAATATAATGAAAAATATTTTAAAAGTTTTCTATATTTTTAAAGTTTGATAAATATCATTCATACGAAGATTGTTATTTCATATTTTGTCCTTAGAATTGGTAGCCACGCACCTTACCGTTCGAATTGGGCTGGCCAGAAAATTGTTTTCTGTTATACTGTAGCTGTGAGTTAACCCTGTGGGTTCTGGAGCCCTCCTGTGATCTATCCAGCCTTAATTAAATTAATATTAAGCCTTAATTGGATAAATATCAGGCGGTCAAGCGTGATTATGACCAAATCACCTCCTTCCACAACCGTTGGTCTAGTAACTGTAATTCTTTACAAAGTACTGAACCCCTGACCCTTGGTTGAAGCGGATTTTAATTTAATTAATATTTTATGTACGTAAAAAGTCATAATTTATTTGATTGACCTGCTATGAAGACACAGATTCAAGAAATACGAAATTTCAAATCACAATTATTAAGACTTGCAACGAACTCACTAGAGTTCTTAGCCCTGATGAAGGCTAGAAACTCTAGCCGAAACGTTGGCACAATTAAATAAGTTACACCACTTATTTGAGTTTCATTTTGACCGCACCCCAACCATCTTCTCCACGTAAAACATTAAATTTCCGACTGAGACAATTATATTCTATACTACACAGACGTTCTAAATTATCGCTCAGACAGAAACTTAACGTATACAATTACTTACTAAATCCCATATGAACTTACGCCTGCCAAATTTATGGACCTGTTAAAAAGATACAGATTCAGAAAATACAAAATTTCAAATCATAATTTTTAAGAGTGGTAACGAACTCACCACTCTACGTTTCAAACCAGGCCATTCACATGGCACATTCCTGGTCTAACTCGGCGTAGGCTGAAGAGGAGTTGGATGCGGGACCTCCTAAGCTAATAAAATACTTACTTAACGTTCGGAGGATGCACCATCTATCTCCCTCATGCCATGGCTCAATAGAACATCTCATTTGCTGGTTGTAACGTACACTTACAGGTGCAAATCAAAAAATGTAAATATAAAAAAAGCCTGATCCTGATAAGAAAACCTGATCGACAAGAGCCAGATTCGAACCGGTGTCGTTGGAGTTAGTAGCATCGTGCCTTACCACGGTACCACCGCGCTCCCTTATTTTTTCTTTTTATACTGTTTTATTTTTATTTTAACATGACCGTTATCTTGTTTGTAGTAGTCCTGGTGAAGGTCTAAAATTCTAGCATATCATCTGACATAAATAAAAATAATTATTTATTTAATTTATAATCCTAAACACTTTATTGAGACTGATTAATTTTTTTTTATAAAATAAATAATTTAATTTCTATCCATTTTAGTCTCAACACATTTTATTTTTCCGAGTCCGACGTTTCGTCCAATCCAGCCATCCTCAGGAATAATCTACTTAATACAATTTTGGAACTATATGATTTAAAAACTCTAATACTACTTATTACTGTTCTTTATTCCTGACCTCCTCCCAACATCTCTTCTTCGAGTAAATTTCAAATGTTTTTAATTTTTTTTTTCAAGAAAATATTGATCTTTGGACTGATGATAACAATGAAGGACTCCATGCAGGCTATTCTGCCCAGGTCAAAACAACAATTTCTAATTAGTCACTATTCACATTAAAAATTAATTCAAAATTAAAATTCATTTATCACAGTCACTATTTGTTAAAACATTATCACTGATAACAAATAGTGACTGTGATAAATGAATTTTAATTTTTGTTTTAATGTGAATATTAACTAATTAGAAATTGTTGTTTTGACCTTTTATTTTTCTTATAAGTCCTATGTTTCGGCCAATCCGGCCATCCTTAGGGTCAATCTACTTAATATTATACTGCAACCTCTATTCCCATTAGGAAGGTTACAAGCATTGTTGTGATAAAGTTTCACTTTTTTTTTTTTTTTTTTTTTAAAGAAAATATTTATCTTTGGACTGATGACTGATGATAAGAATGAAGGAAATAGCCCGAGTTGAGTTATTTATAGATTCTGCATCATTCATAATGGACTCAGTACTACTCGGAACTTATTTAATGCCATTTTGATATTTATTTACGGAAGAATATTTATGATAATAATGCAAAAATACAGTGAGATAGGAATAGTCCATTGACCAGAAGGTTTAGCGGGTATTACTAGTATCTCATCCCAATTTTTTATTACTTTAATGAAAACTATGTATAATTACTAGTCAAAATTGAAGAGTCTGCCAAGTATAGGTAGGGGAATAAAAAATGGCGGCTGTTTCAAAACCTTAAAAAAACATTACTTTTTCATTCGGAGCTCTATATCTTAAAAACTACCAACAGCACTAGAAAATCTAAGAGAACATTATTCAAAGAGTAAATTTGCTGAAATATTAGCCTTAAAAGAGCTATTCACGTCCAATAGTTCTCGAGATATAGCTTTTTAAAAAGCAAAATTTCTTAAAAATGTACTGAAAGATTAGTAGTTAGTTAATTTATTTTGATAAATCTATATCTCAGGAACTATGTGACGTACAGATGTCTATTAGCAGTCAAACTAAAGCTAGTTTAATGGACTATAAAGAGGTTTATGACATTTACCTTCGTAGGAATAGTATTTTTCATGATATTTGCTAAAATAAATTGATTTATAGTTGTTTGGACATATAGGAATAGAAAGATTCTAACATGGCTTATAAGCTCAAATTTAAAAATATCTATCTTTATCTAAAGAATTAATATTGGAAGAAGATAGTTGACCGTATGAAGCAGATTGTAGAAAGATAGTCCGTGTGGCGGTCAATAAAGCTACCGAATTAGTAGAAAAAAAAATGTATTGCTAACCAACGTTTCGCCCCTGTTTTCATGGCTTCGTCAGGGCTAAATGAATACAAGATACATTGTAAGAATTGACAGAACATTATAATAAA